>NC_143040.1:59221749-59521749 GCF_057628025.1 Oncorhynchus mykiss
AAATCAAATTTATTTTATATAGCCCTTCGTACATCAGCTGATATCTCAAAGTGCTGTACAGAAACCCAGCCTAAAACCCCAAACAGCAAGCAATGCAGGTGAAGAAGCACGGTGGCTAGGAAAAACTCCCTAGAAAGGCCAAAACCTAGGAAGAAACCTAGAGAGGAACCAGGCTATGTGGGGTGGCCAGTCCTCTTCTGGCTGTGCCGGGTGGAGATTATAACAAAACATGGTCAAGATGTTCAAATGTTCATAAATGACCAGCATGGTCGAATAATAATAAGGCAGAATAGTTGAAACTGGAGCAGCAGCACAGTCAGGTGGACTGGGGACAGCAAGGAGTCATCATGTCAGGTATTCCTGGGGCATGGTCCTAGGGCTCAGGTCCTCCGAGAGAGAGAAAGAAAGAGAGAATTAGAGAGAGCATATGTGGGATGGCCAGTCCTCTTCTGGCTGTGCCGGGTGGAGATTATAACAGAACATGGCCAAGATGTTCAAATGTTCATAAATGATCAGCATGGTCGAATAATAATAAGGCAGAACAGTTGAAACTGGAGCAGCAGCACAGCCAGGTGGACTGGGGACAGCAAGGAGTCATCATGTCAGGTAGTCCTGGGGCATGGTCCTAGGGCTCAGGTCCTCCGAGAGAGAGAAAGAGAGAAGGAGAGAATTAGAGAACGCACACTTAGATTCGAATAGGACAGGAGAAGTACTCCAGATATAACAAACTCACCCTAGCCCCCCGACACATAAACTACTGCAGCATAAATACTGGAGGCTGAGACAGGAGGGGTCAGGAGACACTGTGGCCCACTCCGAGGACACCCCCGGACAGGGCCAAACAGGAAGGCTATAACCCCACCCACTTTGCCAAAGCACAGCCCCCACACCACTAGAGGGATATCTTCAACCACCAACTTACCATCCTGAGACAAGGCTGAGTATAGCCCACAAAGACCTCCGCCACGGCACAACTTAAGGGGGGGGGGGGGGGCGCCAACCCAGACAGGATGACCACATCAGTGACTCAACCCACTCAGGTGACGCACCTCCTCCAGGGACGGCATGAGAGAGCCCCAGTAAAGCCAGTGACTCAGCCCCTGTAATAGGGTTAGAGGCAGAGAATCCCAGTGGAAAGAGGGGAACCGGCCAGGCAGAGACAGCAAGGGTGGTTCGTTGCTCCAGAGCCTTTCCGTTCACCCTCCCACTCCTGGGCCAGACTACACTCAATCATATGACCCACTGAAGAGATGAGTCTTCAGTAGAGACTTAAAGGTTGAGACCGAGTTTGCGTCTCTGACATGGGTAGGCAGACCGTTCCATAAAAATGGAGCTCTATAGGAGAAAGCCCTGCCTCCAGCTGTTTGCTTAAAAATTCTAGGGACAATTAGGAGGCCTGCGTCTTGTGACCGTAGCGTACGTGTAGGTATGTACGGCAGGACCAAATCAGAGAGATAGATAGGAGCAAGCCCATGTAATGCTTTGTAGGTTAGCAGTAAAACCTTGAAATCAGCCCTTGCTTTGACAGGAAGCCAGTGTAGAGAGGCTAGCACTGGAGTAATATGATCAAATTTATTGGTTCTAGTCAGGATTCTAGCAGCCGTATTTAGCACTAACTGAAGTTTATTTAGTGCTTTATCCGGGTAGCCGGAAAGTAGAGCATTGCAGTAGTCTAACCTGGAAGTGACAAAAGCATGGATTAATTTTTCTGCATCATTTTTGGACAGAAAGTTCCTGATTTTTGCAATGTTACGTAGATGGAAAAAAGCTGTCCTTGAAATGGTCTTGATATGTTCTTCAAAAGAAAGATCAGGGTCCAGAGTAACGCCGAGGTCCTTCACAGTTTTATTTGAGACGACTGTACAACCATTAAGATTAATTGTCAGATTCAACAGAAGATCTCTTTGTTTCTTGGGACCTAGAACAAGCATCTCTGTTTTGTCCGAGTTTAAAAGTAGAAAGTTTGCAGCCATCCACTTCCTTATGTCTGAAACACATTCTTCTAGCAAGGGCAATTTTGGGGCTTCACCATGTTTAATTGAAATGTACAGCTGTGTGTCATCCGCATAGCAGTGAAAGTTAACATTATGTTTTCGAATAACATCCCCAAGAGGTAAAATATATAGTGAAAACAATAGTGGTCCTAAAACGGAACCTTGAGGAACACCGAAATTTACAGTTGATTTGTCAGAGGACAGACCATTCACAGAGACAAACTGATATCTTTCCGACAGTTAAGATCTAAACCAGGCCAGAACTTGTCCGTGTAGACCAATTTGGGTTTCCAATCTCTCCAAAAGAATGTGGTGATCGATGGTATCAAAAGCAGCACTAAGGTCTAGGAGCACGAGGACAGATGCAGAGCCTCGGTCCGATGCCATTAAAATGTCATTTACCACCTTCACAAGTGCCGTCTCAGTGCTATGATGGGGTCTAAAACCAGACTGAAGCATTTCGTATACATTGTTTGTCTTCAGGAAGGCAGTGAGTTGTTGCGCAACAGCCTTTTCTAAAATTTTTGAGAGGAATGGAAGATTCGATATAGGCCGATAGTTTTTTATATTTTCTGGGTCAAGGTTTGGCTTTTTCAAGAGAGGCTTTATTACTGCCACTTTTAGTGAGTTTGGTACACATCCGGTGGATAGAGAGCCGTTTATTATGTTCAACATAGGAGGGCCAAGCACAGGAAGCAGCTCTTTCAGTAGTTTAGTTGGAATAGGGTCCAGTATGCAGCTTGAAGGTTTAGAGGCCATGATTATTTTCATCATTGTGTCAAGAGATATAGTACTAAAACACTTGAGTGTCTCTCTTGATCCTAGACCATACAATGGTTGAGTGTCTCTCTTGATCCTAGACCATACAAGACCACTGATAATCTCCCTCGATCTGGGGCTCCACGCAAGATCTCACCCCGTTGGGTCAAAATGATCACAAGAACGGTGAGCAAAAATCCCAGAACCACACGGGGGACCTAGTGAATGACCTGCAGAGAGCTGGGACCAAAGTAACAAAGCCTACCATCAGCAAGGGCATTGAAGATGAAACGTGGCTGGGTCTTTCAGCATGACAATGATCTCAAACACACCACCCGGGCAACGAAGGAGTGGCTTCGTAAGAAGCATTTCAAGGTCCTGGAGTGGCCTAGCCAGTCTCCAGATCTCAACCCCATAGAAGATCTTTGGAGGGAGTTGAAGGTCCGTGTTGCCCAGCAACAGCCCCAAAACATCACTGCTCTAGAGGAGATATGCATGGAGGAATGGGCCAAAATACCAGCAACAGTGTGTGAAAACCTTGTGAAGACTTACAGAAAACGTTTGACCTCTGTCATTTCCAACAAAGGGTATATAACAAAGTAGAGATAAATAAGTATTTGGTCAATAACAAAAGTTTTCCACCATAATTTGCAAATAAATTCATACAAATCCTACAATGTGATTTTCTGGATTTTTTTTCCTCATTTTGTCTGTCATAGTTGAAGTGTACCTATGATGAAAATTACATTCCTCTCATCTTTTTAAGTGGGAGAACTTGCACAATTGGTGGCTGACTAAATACTTTTTTTGCCCCACTGTAATAGTGTAGCCTAGCATCAGTTGATTATCTCTCTTATCATCTGAGAGACTGATTCTCTCGTCCTCTATATCGGCCTACTGTGCTCTAAAATAACGACTGGTGTATATCACTGAGTTTATGTCTGTTTTTGCCTATACAACGTATTGGTACACTGTATCCTATTGCAGTATAGTTGCCTACAGACAAACCAAGGCAAAGTCGTAATAGATTTATACTTTGAATACCCATCCTCAGTTCACACCCTATAAGAAGAAGTGGGTGAGGAGGAGGGGGTAAGAAAGAGGGGGTGAGGAGGAGGGGGTTAGAAGGAGGGGGTAAGAAGAAGGGGGTGAAGAGGAGGGGGTGAGGAGGATACACTCTACTCCCTTGGCACTCATCAAGTATTAACAGTTGGACTCCCAGAAGCCTGGAGTAATGATTATACAGTTTACAGCTTGTGAGATTATCGCTGCCTGTCTGTCTATAAGCTGTCTGTCTGGCAGACAAACATGATGTTGAAATATATCACCCACACACTGCAGGCAACATGATGAAACAATCTGCAACCGCTTGTTTACAGAAACAGACTATTTAAAAAAAATTATCTGGTGTTTACGGTGAGTTAAGGAATTTGACACCCAAGAGTAAGTGTCATGAATAACAATGATAGCTAGTCTAATTTACAAAGGTATGGCATGGAGTTTGTTAGTATAATTAACAAAGGTATGGCATGGAGTTTGTTAGTATAATTAACAAAGGTATGGCATGGAGTTTGTTAGTATAATTTACAAAGGTATTGCATGCAGTTTGTTAGTCTAATTTACAAAGGTATGGCATGGAGTTTGTTAGTATAATTAACAAAGGTATGGCATGGAGTTTGTTAGTATAATTTACAAAGGTATGGCATGGAGTTTGTTAGTATAATTAACAAAGGTATGGCATGGAGTTTGTTAGTCTAATTTACAAAGGTATGGCATGGAGTTTGTGAGTATAATTAACAAAGGTATGGCATGGAGTTTGTTAGTCTAATTAACAAAGGTATGGCATGGAGTTTGTTAGTATAATTAACAAAGGTATGGCATGGAGTTTGTTAGTATAATTTACAAAGGTATTGTGAAGGTACATTGACATCGGTGTGTTACAATTTCTTTGCCTGTGGCTGATTTGTGGTTTTGTCCTCCACATTTCAAACTGATACAGAGACATTAGTTATGTTCTGCTGCTGCCCTGTTTAGCTCACAGAGAGAAACTTGAGACTAGAGCAGTCAATCTGTTCAATCAAGATTCTGATGAATGGAATAATATTACTGTAGTCATACTGAACAAAACTGCACTAGAGAAATACACTAGATGTTAAATGTTGACCAGGAGAAAACACATCAGTGCTAAAAATGTATCTTCTGCAATAATTAAACTATTATGAGGAGAGGAACACCAAAGTGGCTTATTAATAGTATTTGCAAGCATCACCGTTTCTTTATTGAGATACAAAGAGGCCTACAGTCTGATCCTCCTCCTCTTATGATGATGATGATGTGAGCCTTCTCTCCCATAGTCCTTTGATTTGGATTGTGTTAGGGTCACTTTTAGTTATAAAGGAAACCTGATGGCGAATAGAAGATTTATAGTTCTGAGATGATTCCACCTGGAGTCTGTTCCTCTGCTGCAGGCCCCTGGCTCCAGGCTCTGCACATTATAACACTATGACTCAGCAGAAAGAAAGCCCTCCAAGCCTGATGAGTCCATACACACACACGAACATGCACAAACACACGCACAAATACACACATGTACAAACAAAACACACACACGCACACACACACACACACATACATTTTCCACCATAATTTGCAAATAAATTCATTAAAAATCCTACAATGTGATTTTCTGGATTTTTTTTTCTCATTTTGTCTGTCATAGGTAGTACACTTCAACTATCTCCCACTTTTTAAGTGGGAGAACTTGCACAATTGGTGGCTGACTAAATACTTTTTTGCCCCACTGTACACACACACACACACAACCACAGGTGCACACACTCCTGGGCTCAGACAGACAGACTGCAGCCTCAGCTGTCTGTACTGTAGGCTACAGGAGCTTTAAGTGCGACAGTGTTGAGGTGAGCACAGTGCAAGGCTTTGCATTGCACCTCTTTAAATCAATGTGGAACCATTTTGAGTGGCACCGACTAAGATTTCCTGCACATACGTAATATATTTATTTTCAATACTTTTATTGTCACATTGAATGATTTCCAATGTGCTCTAAACAAACAGCTCGTTACAGCCCTGATCTCTAATGTCATCGTTGTCCTTTCCTAGGTATCAGCACACAATAAGATAATGCTGTTTGTGCAGTAGGCTAGTAATCTCACAAGCCTGCTTACAAATCTCCATGAACGTCTGAGCTATGAATGTGGGTCAAGAGAGACTGGTACAGAGACTACATCTGTATCCTATTAGGATGTACCAGAGGATGTGTGCCAAGCTTCCTTGAAGAGGTGTTGAATCTTGGATTCTCTGTTGAAGCTTTTGGCGGAGAGGTGATAGAAAGATGTTTGAGGTTTGTCATTCCTGTGGTATGTCCCCTGTCAATTTTGTGTGCGAGTGCATGCACGTGGACATGTATGTACACGTATGGAGGAGAGAGAGAACATTTATTTTCTCCATATAAAAAAAATGGCATTTCTACAACCTCCAAGTAATTGGGTCCTTATCATCCTTGGCGTCCATTGACTGTGCATCCAACCAATGTCTTGTCTCTGTGTGTGTGTGTGTGTGTGTGTTTGTTCTGCAGGGTGTGAGCGGAATGTCTCTGGATGAGGGGGCCCACGCTGGGTCCAGGGAGACGCCCATGTACGTGTATGAGTCGACGGTGCACTGTGCCAACGTGCTGCTGAGTCTGGAGGACCAGCGGCGGCTGAACATCCTGTGTGATGTGACAGTGGTGGTGGAGGGGACAGAGATCAGGGCCCACAGGGCCGTCCTGGCAGCCAGCAGCAGATACTTCCTACAGGTGCTGCTGGGACACACACAACCCGAGCAGGAGCCAATCATCAGCCTGTCTGACAAGGTGAGTAACGACCAATGATGCACATGTGTATATATACAGTGGGGAGAACAAGTATTTGATACACTGATGATTTTGAAGGTTTTCCTACTTACAAAGCATGTAGAGGTCTGTTTTTTTATCATGGGTACTCTTCAACTGTGAGAGACGGAATCTAAAACAAAAATCCAGAAAATCACATTGTATGATTTTTAAGTAATTATTTTGCAATACTTGTTCTCCCCACTGTATGTATGTATACGGTAACACCCTGAGAAAGCATGAATTACCTGACTTGACTTGACAGACTTTAGGCTCCCCTCGGCATGGCCATTTTATTACTGTTATGTTGCTATATTATAACAGCCCTTCCATTACATTCAGATACATGTCCTAGTTTGGTAAATTGGGCGTGTCAGTCAGAGAGAGAAGGAGAGAGAATCTAGACTTTTATTGAGTCTCAAAATTCACTCTCTTTTGTGTTCATGTGTCTGTATGAGAGAGAGAGATTCTCTCCTACATGTCTAGAGGTAGACTACAAACAATGTATGCAGGACAGAATTAGGTCAATGTCCATGAATAATAAAAACAGAAAAAAAGAGCAATTCAGTTTTGGAAACGTCTAAAATAGTGACATCCAAGCCCTGCAATATTGAGAGCTTAGCAAATCCAGCTGGTCCTGCGGCTGAGTTCACAAACCTGTTCTTCTAACACTGAACACACTGAAGCCCAATCAATCAGAATAACAACCAAATTACAACACAGTCAAACAAAACTAGGAAAACCTGTCTCCCTATAGAGGAAAGGTTGTGCAACCACAGCAGAACCCGAGATAGAATTGCCTTTCATGATGAAATGTAAAAAAATATATAAACAATTAGAGAGTGTAATTTCCCCAAATTTGAAACCTGTAATGCGTCTGTGTGTAGCTGGTGTAGATGAGTCAAGCGCAGGACAGCAGATATGAGTAATGTATGCAATTTTACTCAACACTAATCACAATACACGTAAATAAATCCAAGACCACAAATACGGACCGCAATACAATAAACAATCACTCACAAACAAACATGGGGGTACAGAGGGTTAAATAATGAACAAGTCATGTCAAGACCCAGTTATGAACTCGAGTCTCCGGTGTGAGAAACAGTCACTTAGCAAACTGAGCCACTAATAGTCAGCAGAACCCAGAAGATGAGGCAGACACAGCAGTACTTGAGACAGTGTTTTAATAAAGTAAAAAGGAAAGTTCTTCAGGCAAAAATATAAATCCACAACGTCAAAAGTAATTCCATGAGAACAAAGGTAATCCTCCAAGACAAAAGGTAAATCCACAAGGTGGTAGGTACAGCAGAAAAAAGCCTCAAAAGATAATCAAAAATAAATAAACGAGAACAAAAACAGAGTACCACAAGAGAGTCCAACTGGAGCAACAAATGTTCACAGCATCACTGGGGCTGGGTGCTAACATTCAAACTCAGAGCAAAGAACTGAGGAAAACTAAGGGTTTAAATACAATCAAGAGAAACGAGGCACAGGTGCAAATAATAACTGGGAACAAGGGTAAACAAAAGGGTCAAAAAGCACAATGGGGGCATCTAGTGACCAAAACCGCAACAACCCTGGCCAAATCCTGACAAGTCATTGGGGGATTGAAACCAGGTGTGTAAAACAAAGACAAAACAAATGGAAAATTAAAAGTGGATTGGCGATGGCTAGAAGGCCCGTGATGTCGACCCCCCGAACCCCGCCCGAACAAGGAGAGGGATCGACTTCGGTAGAAGTCGTGACAGTACCCCCCCCCCCCCCTTGACGCGCGGCCGACACCGACCTCGGGGATGACCCGGAGGACGAGGCACAGGGCGATCCGGATGGAGACGGTGGAACTCCCGCAGCAATGAAGGGTCCAAGACGTCCTCCACCGGCACCCAGCATCTCTCCTCCAGACCGTACCCCTCCCACTCCACGAGGTACTGAAGGCCCCTCTCCCAACGCCTCGAGTCCAGGATGGCTCAAACAGCATACGCCGGGGCCCCCTCGATGTCCAGAGGGGGAGAAGAAACCTCCCGCACCTCAGTCTCCTGGAGTGGACCAACCACCACCGGCCTGAGGAGAGACACATGGAATGAGGGATTAATACGGTAATCTGGCGGAAGCTGTAACCTGTAGCATACCTCGTTCAGTCTCCTCAGGACTTTGAATGGCCCCACAAACCGCGGGCCCAGCTTCCGACAGGGCAAGTGGAGGGGCAGGTTTCGGGTCGAGAGCCAGACCCGGTCCCCTGGTACGAACACCGGGGCCTCACTGCGGTGGCGGGCGGCGTTCGCCTTCTGCCGCCTCATGGCCCATTGCAGGTGCACATGGGCGGCGTCCCAGGTCACCTCCGAGCGCTTAAACCATTAGTCCACCTCAGGAGCCTCGATCTGGCTCTGATACCAAGGTGCCAGAACTGGCTGATACCCCAGTACACACTGGAAGGGGGAGAGGTTAGTGGAGGAGTGGCGGAGTGAGTTTTGGGCCAACTCTGCCCAGGGGATGAACGCCACCCACTCCCCCGGCCGGTCCTGGCAATATGACTGCAGAAACCTACCCACATCCTGGTTTACTCTCTCCACCTGCCCGTTACTCTCAGGGTGAAAACCTGAGGTGAGGCTGACCGAGACCCCCAGACGTTCCATGAACGCCCTCCAGAACCTGGACGTGAACTGGGGACCCCGATCAGAGACTATGTTCCTCGGGCACCCCGCAGTGCCGGAAGACGTGAGTGAACAGAGTCGCCGCAGTCTGTAGGCCCTAGGGAGACCGGGCAAAGGGAGGAGACGGCAGGACTTAGAAAACCGATCCACAACGACCAGGATCGTGGTGTTGCCCTGTGAGGGAGGAAGATCCGTCAGGAAGTCCACCGACAGGTGCGACCACGGCCGTTGTGGAACGGTTAGGGTTTGTAACTTCCATCTGGGCAGGTGCCTGGGAGCCTTGCACTGGGCACCCACCGAGCAGGAGGAAACATAAACCCTCACGTCCTTGGCCAAGGTGGACCACCAGTACTTCCCACTAAGACAGCGCACTGTCATCCGACCGCATCCGACCGATGCCCGGATGACCAGAGGAGGGTGACGTGTGGGCCCAATAGATCAACCGGTCGCGGACAGCAGACGGAACGTACAGACGCCCAGCTGGACACTGTAGAGGAGTGGGCTCTGTATGTAACGCCCACTCGATGTCCGCATCCAGCTCCCACACTACCGGTGCCAGTAGGCAAGAGGCCGGGAGTATGGGAGTGTGGTCCATGGACCGCTCCTCTGTGTCATACAGCCGGGACAGTGCGTCTGCCTTAGCATTCTGGGAACCTGGTCGGTAGGACAGGGTGAACACAAAACAGGTAAAAAAACATGGCCCACCTTGCGTGGCGAGGGTTCAGTCTCCTCGCCGCCCGGATGTGCTCCAGATTGCGGTGGTCAGTCCAGATGTGAAAGGGTGTGTGAGCGGACCAAGTAATTGGGCGTCACTCTAAAGCGGGAAGGTGGAATAAACGAGTCAGGAGTAGGTTTCTTGATTGAACACAGTTCTCTATTGAGGGCATTTGGTCAATACAAACACTCCAACATAATCAATGAAAATCTTCCAAGGAAAAACATACCTCTTCTTCTCCAGATGAAACAGGAACACAATAGGATTATCTTTAAACTACAACAAAAAGTCACGGGATTGTCACCGTCTTAATGGTTCTTCCTGGATAGCTCCTCCCTCTCGGTGGCCATCTTCCAGAGATAGTTTTCCCCCCCTCTCTCTGCTGGTTCCATTCTCTCTCTTATAGGGGAAGGAGAGTATGTCATTAGTACCGTCAGCTGTGCTTAATTGCCTCTGGTTACCTTGTCTCCCATGCCTTGTTGGGCTACTATCCATGAGCCCAGCCTGCCCTCTGGTGGTCCTTCCACATACCTTCCCCCCCAGGACTGAACCGGAGGGTCGGGCGCCAGACGCACCGTCTTGGTCGCGTCGGGACAGCGCGTCTGCATTCCCGTTCCTTGATCCGGCCCTGTGGATGACATGGAAAGAGAACGGTTGTAAAGACAAAAACCATCTGGCTATTCTGTTGTTATTGTTTCTCTTACCAGCCATCCACGTGAGGGGTGCATGGTCAGTAACCAATGCAAACCTCCGACCCAGTAGGTAGTACCGGAGATAATCGAGGGCCCACTTGATGGCTAAGGCCTCTTTCTCTACGGTCGCATACCTCTGTTCCCGATCGCTGAGCTTCCTACTAATAAAGAGAATCGGCTTCTCTGCCTCGCCTTTACCCTGAGCTAGTTCGGCTCCGAGCCCTGTATCCGAGGCGTCGACCTGCACAATGAAGTCTTGTGAGAAGTCCGGAGCCTGTAGAACGGGATCAGAACACAGGCCATCTTTTAGCAATTGAAAGGCCTCTTCCGTCTCGTCTTTCCACTCTATCTGGTTTGGCAGGTTTTTCCTGATGAGGTTTGTGAGGGGGTTGGCAATGGTTGCATATCCCGGGATAAAACGGCGATAATATCCTGTTATCCCTAAGAAGGCCCGAACGTCTCGCTTGGTCCGGGGTCGAGGCCAGTCACGAATTGCCCTGGTCTTCTCTGCCTGTGAGCGTATTTTCCCATTGCCCACGGTGTACCCCAGGTATTCCGCTTCGGACAGGCCCAGGCAGCATTGATTTGGATTGGCTGTCAACCCTGTGGCTTCCAAACTCACGAGCACCGCCCGTAATCGCAGGAGGTGACTATCCCAGTCCTCGCTGTGGATGACCACATCGTCTATGTACGCCGCTGCATACTCTTGATGGGGCCGTAGAATGGCATCCATGAGGCATTGGAAAGTTGCAGCGGCACCGTGCAGTCCGAAGGGCATCCTCACATACTGGAAAAGCCCCTCTGGGGTGGCGAAGGCAGTCTTTGGGCGATCCTCCGGAGCCACCGGCACTTGCCAATATCCCTTCGTCAAATCCAGGGTAGTGATGAACTTGGCCTTTCCTAAGCGCTCCAAGAGTTCATCCACGCAGGGCATGGGATACGCATCGAATGTAGAGATGGCATTCACGCCCCTAAAGTCGTTGCAGAGTCTCATACTACCATCGGATTTGTGGACCAGGACTATGGGACTGGACCACTCACTCGTCGAGGGCTCGATCACGCCCATCCTCAACATCTCCCTAACCTCTTTCTTAGCGATGACTCGGCGAGCCTCAGGAATCCTGTAAGGGCGGATATGCACCTTCTTGCCGGGTTCAGTGTGGATATGGTGGAACAGGACATCTGTTTGTCCTGGGAATGGAGAGAATATTCGACCGAAGTTCATAATCAGCTTGTCTAGCTGTCTTGACTGCTCCGGTAGGAGAGTTTGGCCACGGCGCACCTGTGGTAGAGCCTCCTCTTTTCCTTTGCCCTCCAGGGCCATCAAAGCCACCTCCTCCTCTTGTCCATGGTACGTCTTCAGCAGGTTTATGTGATAGAGTTGGACCTTCTTCCTCCTGTCAGGTTGCTTGATGAGGTAATTGACCGGTGAGACCCTTTTCATTACCTCGTAGGACCCCCTCCACTGCGCCAGCAAGCGATGTTCGGCCGTGGGCACAAGCACCATCACTTTCTCTCCCACGGTGAACTCACGGGGGGTCGCAGACTTATCATAGGCCCGGCCTTGGGTCCTTTGGGCCTTCTCCATATGCTCCTTGACTATGGGCCACACTGCTGACAGGCGGTCTCTCATCAGGGTAACGTGTTCTATTGTGGATCGAAAGGGGCATGGTTGGGTCTCCCAGGTCTCCTTGGCTAAGTCGAGGATTCCTCGACAGGATCTGCCATAAAGCAATTTAAAACGGAGAGAATCCAGTGGATGCCTGGGGTACTTCTCGCAGGGCAAACATTAAGTGTGGGAGAAGCATGTCCAAGTTTTTCCCGTCTCGGGACGCCACTCTTCTCAACATGCTTTTAATCGTTTTGTTCAAGCGTTCACACAACCCGTCTGTTTGAGGGTGGAATATGCTTGTACGTATCTGTTGAACCTGATATAACCGACACAAGTCCTTCATCAACCGGGACATGAACGGGGTTCCTTGATCGGTTAAGATAGTCTTGGGGAGGCCCACACGAGAGAACATCAGGAATAACTTCTTGCCAATTCCCTTTGACGACATGTTACGCAGGGGAATGGCCTCCAGGAACTTGGTAGCGTAATCTATAACCACTAGGATGTACTCGTGTCCTCTGGCGGATTTTGGGAGGGGTCCTACGAGGTCCATAGCTATGCGTTCAAAGGGAGTCTCTATGATGGGGAGAGGAATCAAAGGGTTACGTAGGTGTGGCCGTGGGGCTGTACGTTGACATTGATCACACGTCCTACAATACCTGGCCACATCCCGGGTGACCCGGGGCCAATAGAATCTCTGCATGATTCTGTCAATAGTCTTGTCTCGTGCCAGGTGTCCTCCTAGGACGTGGGAATGGGCTAACTGTATCCCTGTATGGCCTAGGCACCATTAGTAATTCCTGGTGTTCCCCCCTTCGTCGTACGACCCAGTATAAGAGACCCTGCCTGATTGCATAGTAAGGAAGAGGGGGCTCACCTGATCCGTCGACGTTCCTCCCGTCGATCACCTTCACCTTCCTCATGGCCTCCCTTAGGTCTGGGTCTCTATGCTGCGAGGTGCCGAACTGTCCCTTTAATTCCTGGGGCAGGTCGACCTCGGTAGAGGGATGTGGAGGATGTTCCACATCCCCATCAGGGGTGACCGAGGAGAATCCCTTCCAGGTTCCCTCCTCGGATGGAGCTTCAAATATATCCCTTAGCGCCTGGTTGCTCCTTCCTTCCTGCGTTGTGTATAACCCTTCACATGTGTCTTCATCGGTGGTTTCCTGGAATATCTGTCGTAAACGTTGGGTCGCTATTTCTTCCTCTGCTGCAGAGCATGAGGACGCGGCTACGTCTCCTTGTAGGACTACTACCTCGGGCTTGGATTTTCTCTTCTTTCCTGTCCCCCTTCTTCCAGTGCATAACGTCATCTGCCGAAGCTCCTTATATAGGGGACAGTCTCTCCCGATCAATAATGGCACTTTCTTTCCCTGCCCTGACTGTACACCTTCCTTTTGGAGTGAGAATAGGCAGATTCACAGTGGGGTAATAGTGGGTGTCTCCATGGATACAGGATACGGCTACTTTGTCTGGTAGCAGTGTTGCGGAGGTCACCATCCGCTCCTCTACTAACGTAACCATACTTCCCGAGTCGAGAATAGCTACCATATCTTGTCCTTCGACTTGCACCGGAATCTCTGAGGCTGGGGCTATCTCTGCTAACCAACAGTGTTGATCCTGCCCCCTCACAACGGGATGTGTGGGGGTAGGCAGTGATGACTCCGTGACCATGGGCTCATCCTTGCTAGGACATTGTGGGGCATAATGGTTGGGAGACTGACATTTATAACACCGACCCTGCTGTGTGGTGGCTGACTTCTCCCACCTCCGGGGGGGGCTTGGATGTTTCGGTGGCGGGTGCGCCGGGGTGAGTCGTGGTACGGGATTGGAAGACTCCTTCCGTTCCTCCTTGTCACTTTTTAACAACTCCCCTGTAGACCGATATGTTTCCACCGCCTGGGCTATGTCGTCGGCTGACAACGGGTTGGCTTGCCCCACAACCCTTTTTAAGTCACTGGGTAATTCTCTCAATATCTTGTCCACTACGAGAGTCTCTATCACATGTCCTACTCCCTTTCCAGGTTCTAGCCACTGTTTCGTCAGTCGTATTAATGCGAAGATCTGGGCACGGACGGGTTGATCAGCTGTATAGGTCCATTGATGGAACTTTACAGCCCTATCTCTGGCAGTCAGCTGGTACCGGGACAGGATCTCGGTTTTTAGTCGCCCATAGTCCGCAGCTTCGTGGGAATCCAGATCAAAATAGGCTTCCTGAGCCACCCCGGTCAAAAGAGGGGCTAAAGCACTCGCCTATTCTGTGGGCGGCCACTCTTCCAAGGTGGCCGTCCTTTCGAAGGTCATGAGGAAGGCCTCAATATCATCCTCCTTGGAGAGACGAGGTAAGATGGCGTGAGCAGCCGCTCTTGGCTTAACTCTAGGTTCTTCTCGTCGGCTCAGCTGTTGTTGCAGGAGTTCTATGGTGCTGTGCCGTGATCAATTGTTGTAGTAGGGCGTTATCCATCGTTCTTGAATGGTTCCTCCGGGTCTACTGGAAGAATCTTGATTTACTCACTTATCCTTGTGTCACTCGTCCACCTAATGCCCGCATTCTCCACCAATGTGAGCGGACCAAGTAATTGGGCGTCACTCTAAAGCGGGAAGGTGGAATAAACGAGTCAGGAGTAGGTTTCTTGATTGTACACAGGTCTCTATTGAGGGCATTTGGTCAATACAAACACTCCAACATAATCAATGAAAATCTTCCAAGGAAAAACATACATCTTCTTCTCCAGATGAAACAGGAACACAATAGGATTATCTTTAAACTACAACAAAAAGTCACGGGATTGTGGTTAGTGGTTCTTCCTGGATAGCTCCTCCCTCTCGGTGGCCATCTTCCAGAGATAGTTTTCCCCCCCTCTCTCTGCTGGTTCCATTCTCTCTCTTATAGGGGAAGGAGAGTATGTCATTAGTACCGTCAGCTGTGCTTAATTGCCTCTGGTTACCTTGTCTCCCATGCCTTGTTGGGCAACTATCCATGAGCCCAGCCTGCCCTCTGGTGGTCCTTCCACAGGTGTCTCGCCCCCTCAAGCCAATGTCTCCACGCCTTCAGAGTCTTGACGACAGCCAACAGCTCCCGGTCCCCCACATCATAGTTTTGCTCCGCCGGGCTGAGCTTCTTCGAAAAGAAGGCACAGGGGCGGAGCTTCGGTGGCGTACCCGAGGCTGAGAGAGCATCGACGCGTCCACCTCCACTATGAACGCCAAAGAGGGATCCGGGTGGGCCAGTACGGGAGCCGAGGTAAACAGAGCCCTCAGGTGACCAAAAGCCCTGTCCGCCTCAGCCGACCACTGCAGTCGCACCGGTCCCCCCTTAGCAGTGACGTAATGGGAGCCGCTACCTGACCAAAACCCCGGATAAACCTCCGGTAGTTGTTGGCAAACCCTAGGAACCGCTGCACTTCCTTTGCCGTGGTGGGAGTCGGCATATTATGCACGGCTGAAATGTGGTCACTCTCCATCTCCACCCCTGACGTGGAAATGCGATACCCTAGGAAGGAGACGGACTGTTGGAAGAACAGACATTTCTCAGCCTTGACGTACAGGTCATGCTCCAACAGTCGACCAAGTACCCTGCGTACTAGGGACACATGCTCGGCTCGTGTAGCGGAGTATATCAGAATGTCGTCGATATACACCACTACACCCTGCCCTGCAGGTCCCGGAAAATCTCATCAACAAAGGTCTAGAAGACTGAGGGAGCATTCATCAACCAGTACGGCATGACGAGGTACTCATAGTGCCCTGAGGTGGTACTAAATCCTGTCTTCCACTCGTCCCCCTCCCGGATACGCACCAGGCAACGGGTAGCTGTACCTCACAGTGATCTGATTGACACCCCAATAGTCAATACATGGGCGCAGACCTCCATCCTTCTTCTTCACAAAAAAGAAACTCGAGGATGCAGGTGAAGTGGAGGGCCGAATGTATCCCTGTCCCAGGGATTCGGAGACATATGTTTCCATAGCCTCCGTCTCCTCCTGTGACAGAGGATACATGTGACTCCTGGGAAGTGCAGCGTCTACCATGAGATTTATCGCACAATCCCCCCGTCGATGGGGTGGTAATTGAGTCGCCCTCTTCTTACAGACGAGAGCCAAATCGGCATATTCTGAGGGCATGCGCACTATGGAGACCTGGTCTGGTCTTTCCACCATAGTCGCACCGATGGAAACCCCTACACACCTCCCTGAGCACTTTCGTGACCACCCCTTGAGAGCCCTGTTGCCACAAAATAGTGGGGTCATGACAGGCCAACCAGGGTAGGCCCTGCTCCGTGGGAAACGCAGGAGAATCAATAAGGAAGAGACTTCTTCTCTCCTTGTGACCCTCCTGCGTAACCATGCCTAGTGGAGTGGTGGCCTCTCTAATCAGCCCTGACCCTAAAGGTAGACTATCTAGGGCATGCACAGGGAAGGGCATATCCACAGGAACAAAGGGGATCCCTAAACTATGGGCAAATGAACAGTCAATAAAATTCCCAGCTGCGCCTGAATCTACGAGCGCCTTATGCTGGGAATGCGGGGAAACTCAGGAAATGTAATAAACACATACATGTGAGCAACAGGGGGCTCTAGGTGAGCCTGGTGCCGACTCACCTGGGGTGGCACGATAGTGCCCTGCCTGCTGCTCGACTCCCTGAGGGACCCCTCCAGCACCAACCAACAGTGTGCCCTCTGCGGCCACAGATGGTGCAGGGCATGGCCCCTCTTCCGGTTGCCCTAATCACACCACCTCCCAGCTCCATGGGCATCGGAGTGGAGTTGCTGGGGGATGGAACTGACAGGCCCCGATCCGGGGGGAATGTACCATGCTGCGCTTTGGTCCGATCCTTGCGACTCCGCGTCAAAAGAAGAGGACGAGCGTTACAAATAATCACAATACACGTCAATAAATCCAAGGCCACAAATACGGACCGCACTACAATAAACAATCACTCACAAACAAACATGGGGGAACAGAGGGTTAAATAATTAACAAGTAATTGGGGAATTGAAACCAGGTGTGTAAGACAAAGACAAGGACAAAATGAAAAGTGGATCAGCGATGGCTAGAAGGCCGGTGACGTCGACCGCTGAATGCCGCCCGAACAAGGAGAGGGACCGACTTTGGCGGAAGTCGTGACAAAACCCTAATTCAAGGTTTCAGACCTCTGATGAGAATAGGCTACCCATCCTGTTGGGGGAGGAATCAGAGAGCTGTGGGTTGGCAGTGGACTAGATTGCTGCCTACCATAAGATGAGTGACAGTGTCTGACAGACAATGTTCTCTATGCCATTATTATTGTCTATTGTATGGTTATTTTTACTCTTGATTATTATTTTTAATGATTGCCCCGTTGAAAATCTTTAGTATTATTATTATTTTAATTATGTTAATATTGTCAATTAATAACTTACATGAAATTTCCAAAGTACGCTTTTGCAATATGTACATTGTTATGTCATGTCAATAAAGCAATTTGAATTGAAAGCAATTTGAATTGAATTGAAATTGAGAGAGTGAGAGAGAGAAAAAGAGAGAGAGGGAGAAAGAGGGGATAAGAGGGAGGGAGGCGGCCGGGTAGCTTGCTCAGTTGTCACACTTTAGCATTCCTTTCCTTGTGTGTTGGCAGGATTCCTGATAACCCTGTGGGAATTTTTAGATTCAGTGATACATTATATTTCTGCCTCTGTAACTAATCGTGGGCAGAACAGCCCCGGCCCACATTCCACTGCCTCCATTAGAATGTAAAGTCCTAGATCTGTCAATTTGATTAATACTGTATGTCTCTTTGACTCCACCTCATACAGTAATCACTATCAACGACTTTATACGTCAAAATCCATCCTCTAATGACTAGAAAGCATTGCTTATTTTCTCTCTTCTCTTTCTCTACAGACATCCCCTCTCTCCTTCTACCGGTCTCTTTGTAGTGTGGAATTTCTCTTTCTCACTCACACTAATTTTATGTCTATCCATCCTTTCGCTTGCCTCCTTTTTGCTTTGTAGTATATCTCGCAATCTCTTCCACTCTCTCTCTCTCTCTCTCTCTCTCTCTCTCTCTCTCTCTCTCTCTCTTTCTCTCCATTTTTTCTCTCATTCTGTTTTCCCTTTCTCTCCCTGTCCTCATTAGAAGGGCTGGTACAGTAGTAACATTAAAAAGGCTTGTCTGTGTTCATAAAGACAATCTTCTGGTGTGTTCATAAAGACATGCTTCTGTGTGTGTTCATAAAGACATGCTTCTGTGTGTTCATAAAGACATGCTTCTGTGTGTTCATAAAGACAATCTTCTGGTGTGTTCATAAAGACATGCTTCTGTGTGTTCATAAAGACATGCTTCTGGTGTGTTCATAAAGACAATCTTCTGGTGTGTTCATAAAGACATGCTTCTGTGTGTTCATAAAGACAATCTTCTGGTGTGTTCATAAAGACATGCTTCTGTGTGTTCATAAAGACATGATTATGTGTGTTCATAAAGACATGCTTCTGGTGTGTTCATAAAGACATGCTTCTGCAGGCACATGAAGCAGCTGCTGACGCTAGCTGAAAATAGACCCTCAGAACACTCAGCACTCTAACGGCACTCTACCTCCCCCCCAGCCCCCGACACACACACACAGACATGCACACACTGAGCTCACACACACACACACACACACACACACACACACACACACACACACACACACACACACACACAGGCAAGCACGCACTGCGCACACAAACACACACACACACATACACCAGGCCTGCTGGCTATCAGCTACTAAGAGAGAGAACAGGAGAGAGATGAAGGGGGAGAGGATGGGGGATGGGGTGCTAGAGAGGATGGGGAGAGGAGGGGATAGAGGGGGTTAGGAGGGGAAAGGAGGGGGGAGTAGGTGAGCTGAAGGGAGAGATGACAACAAGTGAGAGACATATTTTAAGGACAGGTGACTTTCACCTTCAGAGAGGGATGCGCCCCTAGGCACTCATTGGGATGATGGTGGGAGGGGGAGGGGATGTGCTAAAGTTAGTTTGCTCAAAATGTGTCAAAATAAAACATGAATGTGTAGTCTACACAATCCAGAGTTTGTTAACTGTGTGTGTTAGCAGCAGATTTTTCCCAATTCTCACACTCTCCACACAAAATCCCCAGGACGAGTAACAACACAACAGATAACACTGTGTTTCCTCCTCTCATCAGGTCACAGCCAGGGGGTTTGCCCCGCTGCTACAGTTTGCCTACACAGCCAAACTGGTTCTGAGCAGAGAGAACATCCATGAGGTGATCCGCTGTGCTGACTTCCTGGGCGTTCACAACTTAGAAGACTCCTGCTTCCGCTTTCTACAGGCCCAGCTGCATAGCGACACGACTGATCACAACAATGGCCTTTGTCGCAAGGAGCTGCCGCTGTCGGCGCACACAGATGACCTCATCATGGAGGAGGATGGTGACGGTGGTGGTTCCACGTTGTCCGAGACCCCCAGAGTGACGTCATCCTCTGCGACAAGGTGGCGACCCAATCACTCGACCCTCATGCCCCTCACCAGCAGCCTGACCTCTGACCCCCCACAATGCCCCAAATACAGGAAGTACCAGCAGGCCTGCGCCAAGCACAACGGAGAGAACGAGGACGATGATAGCATCACCTCGGCTGCCTCGTCACTATGCCATGCCTCAGCCTCCCCAGGCCCCACAGAGACCAGCAGCACACACCAAGGGGCACAACCCCTTTCCCCCTCCAGAATCAAAGAGGAGCCCCACTCCGGGGGCGAGGGAGAGGAGAGCCCCCCAGGACTGTCAGAGGATAGCCAGAATGTCCTGGAGATGGAGTTGGAGGGGAGGCCGAAGCCCTCAGCGCATCCCCCCCTGCACCTCCAGAGGGGCCTCCTGGATCTCAACAACCCAGCCAGCACCCTACCTTCCACTCCTCTCACCCAGCAGCTACTGACCAACAGACTCTCACTAGCCCATAACAGGGACAGAGACAGGGAGGCATCTCAGGGGGAGGATGGAAGGGACCTCAGGGCGGTGTCTGCAGAGACAGTGGGATCTTCTGTTGGAGACATAGAGGGGGTAGTAGAGGACATGGCAATGAAGCCCCTTGTCTCAGACAGAGTCAGCAAACGGGAAGTAGAGTTGGATCGCCGCAGCAGCGTCATTTTCTCCTCCGGGGCATGTGACCATCTAGGAACACCGTCTCAATCCTACTCTGACCGGAAGTCTCTGGAAAAAGATCTGTTGGAGATCACCTCGAAATCCCTGTGGACAGGTGTTAGTCAGTCTCTCCCCTTCCACCAGCCATACTCTCCCCTACCCTCCTCCACCACCTCCTCCACGGCCCTCCAGGAGCCCCTGCCGACTATGGCCTGCCGACCGCGGCCCACCACCAGCTGCCCTCTGCCCATAAAGATCTCCTCCTGCTCCCCTGCCTGCGAGCCACGCACACGCACCTCCAGCTCCTGCTCATCTTTCTCCTACCTGGAGGACGGTGGCAGTGGGGACTCGCCCTCCAGCCTGCCCCAGTTTGAGTTCTCCTCTTCCCCATGCTCTGTGTCGGGCTCAGGCTTGGCTCGCTGCCTGGTGGGGGAGCAGAGGAAGCACAGTGGGATGGTGGTAGGGGAAGCCATATTCTCTCAGGGCCGCACCAAGATCAAGTGTGAACGGTCGTATGGGGCCAACTCCAGTGATGAATCCGGGTCCTTCTCAGAGGGAGACAGTGAGTCTGGCCCTGCCAGAGAGCCAGGTCCCGAAGTCAGTATAATTTATCTATCTATACTACATATTGAAATTGTGATTTGTGCTATTCAAAATGGGTTTTGCCAACATCTAAAATTGCTCTGACAAAATGTTACTGCGCCAGAGAGATACCACGCGGTTAGTGCTATGGCTGGGAAGATGAACTATGTTGTAATAATTATGTTTTGATGGTTGTCAGAGTTACTTCTTAAAACCAAAAGGGATAAATATCTGAACAAATAGCTAGGACCAGTCCTCTTTATAAACTGCTCAACAAGCAGTGGTGAAGACTTAAGACAGAAAGAGAGAGAGAGCGACAGGGAATTGAATAGACTAGTCAACTGTACAGTATATGACAACTGTTGTTCTGGGTAGGAAGAGCCTGGAGAGCTTAGAACAGTAGTAGTCTTAGTCATCTGTGAGATTTCTGTTTGACAAAATGTCTGGATGCTGTTCACCTCTAAAGCTATAGTCATGGCCCATCCATGCACACACCATCCATCCATACATCCCTCCCCTATTCACAGCCTAAAGCCTCTAAGGATAAGACCTTGATTTCAAACTCTTTGTTTACTTTAAGAGAACCGCAGGGATTGCCATGGCAATGCTTAAGCGCCCACTCCATCTCTCATGTTGCTGTGTGGAGAGAAATTAGACAATTCTTCTTGTGCTACACTGTGGGCTGATGTCTGTCGTTCAGCCGCTCTGAGAGACTCACACACAATCAGCAGCGTCTTCTATTAACTAATCTATATCAGCTTTATTTCAGAACCAATGGTGAGTTAGTGAGAGACAGGCTGGTGGAACGGTGTGAGTGGGAAAGAGATTGATGTAATACAATGAATGACTTCTGAAAATACACAAACAGTGATAGACAGAATCATTGAGTTTTTCATCACAGCTGTTTTTAGATGAATGGAAGGCAGTGGATATAATGCTCAGGTAGGTAGAGTTCCGTAGAGGTGCCATTTTTTTATTGAATTACATTTAGTTCATAATGAGGGTTAATGCTTTCCCAATTTTTCTCTCTCAAGTCAGAAAAGGAGCTGAAATGTGTGTGTGCGTGCGTGTGTGTTTGTGTGTCTCCATATGCTCATAGCAGTTCACAGCACTGACACTTGGTTCAGACAGAACGGACAGGTGTCCCTGTATCCTCCACCATCTGGCACCCTCCCTCAGTTTAGACCCTCCTAACTGGGACAGTGCGCTAGCCAAGCCCCCTGCCTGGAGACAGGGCCAGGACCTGGCCCATATAATGCGCACACGCATGCATGCACTCACACACACACACACACACACACACACACACACACACACACACACACACACACACACACACACAGAGAGAGACACACACAGAGAGACACACACACACACCAGTTGACACAGATGAGGCCATGATGTCAGTGCTGGCCCACTCACAGAGCAGAGTAATGCACTGACTGGAGGGATGTAGAGTTAAAAAGAGAAACCAGAACAATAGAGAGAGAGAAGAGAGGGAGAGAGAGACACACAGAGAGACAGAGAAGGCCCCCAAGATCACAACTGAAACAGAGCACTCCCTCAGTCCCCTGTCCCCTAATAATTTTGTCCCACAGTTATTGTCTATTACACTGTAAGCAATTGATTTCAAATAAGTGGAGTACCATGCACAGGCTATGACCACCTATTAGAGGTAGAATAACAGTGCCACCTAGTGGGCAGGGTGGGTACAACTGTGTGAGATGGATGCTATCTGGGGGAGTTGAGTAATGAGAGCAGAGGACAAATGTCCATTGCTTGCTGTATCATGGACAAGAAAGTTGTTTTGAATTGTATTGTATTGTATTGTATTGTATTGTATTGTATTGTATTGTATACCAGGTAGAAACTACTGTATATCCCTAATGCATTCCTCTGTGTTTTGTTAAGGTCAAACTTCCCTTCCCGGTGGATCAGATCACCAATCTTCCGCGTAATGACTTCCAGATCATGATAAAGATGCACAAACTGACCTCAGAGCAGCTGGAGTTCATCCACGACATCCGGCGGCGCAGTAAGAACCGCATCGCCGCCCAGCGCTGCCGCAAGAGAAAGCTGGACTGCATCCAGAACCTGGAGGTGGAGATACACAGACTGGTACATACACTGTTTTAATGGTCCTGTGTGGCTCAGTTGGTAGCATGGAGCTTGCAATGCCAGGGTTGTGGGTTCAACTCCTACGGGAGACTAATATGAAAATGCATGCACTCACTACTTACTGTAAGTCGCTCTAGATAAGTCTGCTAAATTACTAAAATGTAAATGTTAAGACTCAGGTCTACTTATTATACAATGAAAAGTTAAATCTCTACTGTTAACATTTGTAGTACTGTCAGTTGTTTTAAAAATAGAAGGTTTTATTTGTGTTTCCTTATGCATGTGGCTGTCTGTGTTTGTGGTTATGTACTGTGTACATATGGATTCTCTAGGTGTGTATTCAATGTTTGTAAGCTGTGTGTGTATTCAATGTTTGTAAGCTGTGTGTGTATTCAATGTGTGTAAGCTGTGTGTGTATTCAATATGTGTAAGCTGTATGTGTATTCAATGTGTGTAAGCTATGTGTGTATTCAATGTGTGTACGGTGTGTGTATTCAATGTGTGTACGGTGTGTGTATTCAATGTCTGTAAGCTACTGTATGTGTGTATTCAATGTGTGTATTTAATGTGTGTAAGCTGTGTGTGTATTCAATGTGTGTAAGCTATGTGTGTATTCAATGTGTGTAAGGTGTGTGTGTATTCTCAGTGTACCCATAACAGTCATGTACTGTATGTGTGTCCTTGCAGGTGCATGACAAGGACAAGCTGCTGAGTGAGAGAAACCAGCTGAAGGTGTGTATGGGTGAGCTATGGCAGAACCTCTCCTACCTGTCCCAGGCTGTGTCCCAGGAGGTGTGCAAGGAGGTACAGGGGAACCACGAGAAGATCCATGCTCTGCTCCCTACACACAGATCCAGAGATCCTACTGCCACCACCAACAGCATCTCCATCACGGCCAGCATCGACCTCACCTCCAACCCATGCTCCCCCACCTCAGAGGGCAGCCATGTCAAGTCCCCCTGCCCCTCTGAAAGCCCCATGGAGAGAGCCGTTGGCGCTGGGCAGGGGCGGCAGGGCAGTGGCGAGATAGATGTGTCTGACCTAGGGCAGGAGGACCCTGAGTCTTCCCTGGAGCCTGGAGCGTCTACGGGTGTGTGTAGCCCCACTGTTTCGGTGGATTTCTCTCAGGAGATGACTGAGAAATGTACAACAGGAGAACGGCCCAGACAGGACTGTATCTAGCTAGCAACGGAAAATGAATAGCTAGTAACAGGGTGTGTTTTTGTTATTATGACACACATCTCTACCTTGATATGTATAAAGTTTGAAGTACATTTGTTCTCTGTGTTTTTTTAAAGGATGACACTACAGTTGTCTTATCAGCAATACTTTTAAACAGGTATTTTGGAGTTATCAAACTCCATACAACATTGCTCTGGCAGCTCTCTTTCTCTCTCTATTTCTGTCTCTCCCTCCCTCCCTCTCTCCCATCATGGGAGTATAAACTCAGGAATTCCTCTGAATGTGTAATAATGTTCAATAATGTCTCTGTAAAAAGCTATTCATTTCAAATTGTACATCTGAAGAGTTCTTCTATACAGCTGAGAGTAGAATGAACTCTCATATGCAAAGTTTCCTTCAGTTCTAATTTCTCACTTTCTTTTCCCTGCATTGTTAATGTACATTCCTCTTTTGCCTTTAACACACAGTAGCATCTATGGTGAAAGAAAGAAACATACTCTAGCTAAAGTGGGAAATAGAAGAAAAACAAAATTGTATTGCACCGTTCAGCACCTTCAAGAGGTAATCTAATTTACACTAACAATGCATTTACACTAGCAAATGCTTTGACATTGGCACTTAGAAATGAAAAACTCCCAAGCCAAGTACTTACTTAAATTATATTCAACAAATATAAATGGTGTCAAAGACTAACATTCTTATCTAAACCATATTGCTGTTTTAGGGGTAGAAATGTACTGTCCTACATGTGGTGAAAATGTAATATTTTGTTCTGAGGTTATTTCCCATTACATTTAAAGAATTGGGGTGGAAGTGGAAGTCACCACATGTTCCTGGTTTGATAATCCTTAAATATAAGAGTGCAATTTATCCTCTAAACTTGTCCAGTATTCCTAATGGTGTATTATCAAGTGAAATGTTGAATACTAATTTAAAGAGATGCTTAGATAGTTGTTGGTTCATGAGAATGCCAAATGATTCCATTGTGGAAGATCGTTCTGTAGCATGTGTCATGGTTAGATTAGTGGTTTCTTTGTTTTCTCTAGGAACTTTCCAATGTCACATTCTGGGAATTTCAATTCATATCTTTTAGTTCTTCTCAAAGTATAAAGTACCAATGACAGAGCTCCACAGAATGTACTGTTACTCTGAGTACACTGAATATACCGATCACCCCATTTTGATATTTTTGAATTTGATAAATAAATATAAACATGTTGAGTTATTTATTTTGACAATGTTTCTGAGGGGATGATTTGTTGGCACAAAATGTATGCCTGTAAATTTCCTAACATTGATTCTTGTGATTTTTAATGGTTGTTGTTTTTACTGACAATTTGGATGAAAGACAAGTCTTTTGTGTTTTATGATTCACAATGTCCTTATTTAGTACAAATTAAGCAAAACGTTTAAAGAGGTAAGTGTTTACAAAAGTCTGTGTAACATGTTTGTGTTTTTTAAGGATTTTTCCATGACAAGAGACTTTGCATCATTGGATTGATAAGTTACTGTTTTTAACTGTTTTTAAAATGGAACACTAGGGTTCACACAAGATTTTAAACGTATGTTTGACAAATGCAGCTCCAAGTCTTGCCTTAGAGGTTTCAAAGGCCAAACTCACGTGAAAGGGAAGGGAAGGTGTCAATTTAAAACCATACTGTGGAAAAATAACGTTCTGTCCATACCATGAAAGAAATGACTGATTTCAGTACAACCACAATGTTTACTTGTTGGGGAAAAACGTAAATCGCAAAATCTCTTAATGTGCATTAACAATGTTATTTTTCCACGGTGCAGGTTTGATTGAATCCCAGCCTGAGTGTATGCAGAGGTTATGCCTCATGAACATTATGGACTCTTACACTAATCTACCTGCAAATCTGCATACCTCTCATTTTGGGTCAAGGACTGTACAGTTGGAATACGTTGTGTGTGGTTTTGTTTCTATGGTTATTATTGTATTTGTAGATTTTTGGTGAGATATTTTTTATGTGTAATTTGAGTAAACTGCAAGACGACAGATATCAGCTGTTTCACTTTTCCCTTTTTAGCTTATAATGTCCAAATTGCCTGAGTTCGTCATATTGTAAATATTATGTAACTGTTGTTTTTGTTAATTTGACATGCAAATGTTTTGGAAGAAAACTTTTTTGTCAAGACGCAATTTCTGTTTATGGATTAAAACAAATAGCATGCGCCAATTCTTTGTATATTTTTTACTGTAAAATTATGATATATCTACAAAATAACCCATCAAAGACGATGACAAAAAGTGATTTTCAGTTTTAGTAAATAAGCATTTATTGTATATCAAACAACTACACACTCATAAGAATCTATTGTTGAATGTTTAACTTAAAAAAGTTCAAACTAAATAATAGGTTTATAAAATTGAATGCTCTATATAAGCATATAAAAGTTTTTCCAGGGACAAGATGACATTTTCCATGGTTTGCATACTCACCAACATTCATTTATCACAACAATTTTAAGTGCTCACACTTCACACGTTCCTCTTGATGTGTACAATCATTTTCCCTTTCTGCCACAATCAACCACATACAATGTCACTCATTTGGAGATTGTAGGCATTTTAATGAGATGCTTTGAATTTAAAATACACTGGGGAAACAGCACTGCCTATGACCACATGTGACTTGGCATGGGTTGGTGGCTGTTTTTGGCCCAATTTAATCTGGAGAGCCAATCAATGATGGGCGCAGTGCTATTTATCTCCTGTGTGTTGTTTCACTCGTAGGCAACTCCTGGGTCTATTTTTGCTCTCGTCCCTCTTCACTTTTTCATGATAGAGGAGATGTCCAAGAATACACTCTGAAAGAGAGAGAACATGTGGGATTGAGAGAGGCTAGATAACACATTGACACTTGTCATCATGACTTTCTATCTGCAAGATTTCAAAAATATGTATGCAGTCTCTAAAAAGGTATCTATTGCAGCTTTACTGGGCAAATCTAGACAAAATATTCACAACGTTAGCATTCCCTGTCTCCCTTCCTCTCTCTTTCACTGTTTCTCCTAGTTACAGTGGTGAAATCTTCCCCCACCAGGTCAGATGCTGCCTGTCTCTTGGCTCTACTTGCCATTGACATTCTCCTTCCAGGGGGTGGCATCATTGGCATGTCCACCATGTCGCCCAGCTCGGAATC
The DNA here is from genome assembly GCF_057628025.1 of Oncorhynchus mykiss. NCBI lineage: Eukaryota > Metazoa > Chordata > Actinopteri > Salmoniformes > Salmonidae > Oncorhynchus > Oncorhynchus mykiss. Next base: position 59,249,239 of record NC_143040.1, read on the forward strand.
TGAGCTCCGTGGAGAGTTGCTACTGTAATCACTGATGGTGGACATGCTCTCAGAGGGCATACGAGATTTGAAGCTTTGCTTCCTTCCTGGGTTGGGGAAGATGAAGTCGCTGCCCATGGAGTCCCTCCTCTCCTCCTCCAGGTCTGTGTCCCTCAGAGCCAAGCTGGGTCTGTGTGTCGTCATGATGCTGGGTCTGTGCGTTGCCATAGACACTACTTCCATGTGGCTGGGCTGGTAGTGGTCTTGGGGGTGTAAGTTGGGGTCCTCATGGATCGACTGGCCCTGCAGGTTCCTGGGCCCACTATCCCCATTCAAGACAGCTCCTCTATTGGCTCGAGGGAGCTGGTCCACCATGACAGTGGTTTGTTTCTCTGTAGCTCCCTGGAGGTGCAGGGTCTGGATCATCCCCTGGCTGGGCTCACATTGTTGAAGCTGCTGCTGCTGCTGGTATTGCTGATGGGGCTGGAGGCCAGTGCAGTTGGCAAGATAATGGCCTGGAGCCATGCTGTTGTACCTGGGCACCTCATGGTTAGGTATGTAGTGGGGAGGTGGGTCCATTGGGTCCAGGTCCTTCTCAGGAATTACTTTGAAGATGGTCTGAGTCAGCGGCCCGTTGTGAGGAGACAGGTTCCTCATCACACACAGATGCTGTATCGTCGCGTTCTTCTTCAGCTTGTAAATCAAGTTGTCATTGTCTGCTGGGTACTTGTCTCCCTTCAGAGTCTGTTTGATTTTCCTGATGCCCAGGTGGGATATCTCCATTAGGTTCAGGAAGAGAGACACCCCGGCGATGACGATCATGAACACCATGAACACTGTTTTCTCCGTGGGCCTGGACACGTAACAGTCCACACTGTTGGGGCAAGGCATTCTCTCGCATTTATACAAAGGCTCCAGTCCGATGCCATACAGGATATACTGGCCCATGATGAAGCCCACCTCCACCACGGAGCGTGTTAGGATATGGATGACGTACGTCCGCAGCAGGGACCCTCTCAGTGGAGCCTTCTTCACCTTCCTCTGCTCCTCCAGCCTCTTCAACTCCTTCTCAATGCGCTTGTGCTCCTCCACCAGCGCCTCCATCTCCCCCAGCTCTGCCTTCAGCTGGACCTTCCGCCGGTGCCTCTCCTTCTCCAGGGCGCGCAGGCGGTAGAGCGCGTGGCCCATGTAGACGAGGGAGGGTGAGGACACAAAGATGACCTGCAGGACCCAAAAGCGGATGAGGGAGATGGGGAAGGCCTGGTCGTAACAGACGGTCTTGCAGCCCGGCTGGTCCGTGTTGCAGATGAACTCGCTCTGCTCATCGTTCCAAACGTCCTCGGCCGCCACTCCCAGCACCAGCATGCGGAAGATGAGGAGGATGGTGAGCCAGATCTTTCCTACGATGGTGGAGTGGACATGTACTTCCTCCAAGATGCTGCCCAGCAGGTTCCAGTCCCCCATGGTCTCACAGCTCACTGGTCTCTACTGCAACATGTCCTCACACTGGAGAGAGAGAGACCAGAGGGATTTATTATGCATTTATTTTCTGTTAACAGTTAGTTTATAACTACAATTGAAAACATACAATGTTTATAATCATCATGCAATGGATGGTGGGCAGTGGAAGGATAGGGCAGTGGAAGGATAGGGCAGTGGAAGGATAGGGCAGTGGAAGGATAGGGCAGTGGAAGGATAGGGCAGTGGAAGGATATGGCAGTGGAAGGATAGGGCAGTGGAAGGATAGGGCAGTGGAAGGTCAGCACAGTGGAATTATAGGGCAGTGGAAGAATAGGGCAGTGGAAGGTCAGGGAAGTGGAATGATAGGGCAGTGGAAGGTGGGGGGTCAGTGGAATGTCAGGGTAGTGGAAGGTCAGGGCTTGGAAGATGGGGGCAGTGGAAGGTCTTGGCAGTGTAAGGTAGGGGACAGTGGAAGTTGAGGACAGTGGAAGGTCAGGGCAGTGTAAAGTTAGCCGTTGAAGTTCCGGCAATGGAAGTTCGGGGCAGTGGAAGGTAAGGACAGTGCAAGGTGGGCAGTGGAATGTCAGCCATGGAAGGTCGGGGCAGTGGAAGGTAAGGACAGTGCAAGGTGGGCAGTGGAATGTCAGCCATGGAAGGTCGGGGCAGTGGAAGGTAAGGACAGTGCAAGGTGGGCAGTGGAATGTCAGCCATGGAAGGTCGGGGCAGTGGAAGGTAAGGACAGTGCAAGGTGGGCAGTGGAATGTCAGCCATGGAAGGTCGGGGCAGTGGAAGTTCGGGGCAGTGGAATGTCGGGGCAGTGGAATGTCGGGGCAGTGGAAGGTGAGGGGCAGTGGAAGGTCAGGGCAGTGGAAGGTCAGGGCAGTGGAAGGTCAGGGCAGTGGAAGGTGGGGGCAGTGGAAGGTGGGGGCAGTGGAAGGTGGGGGCAGTGGAAGATCAGGACAGTGGAAGGTGGGGGCAGTGGAAGATCAGGGCAGTGGAAGAAGATGGGGGCAGTGGAATATCAGGGCAGTGGAAGGTCAGGGAAGTGGAAAATCATGGCAGTGGAAGCTGGGGTCAGTGGAAGGTCAAGGCAGTGGAATATCAAGGCAGTGGAAAGTGGTGGCAGTGGAAGTTGAGGACAGTGGAAGGACAGGGAAGTGGAAGGTCGGGGCAGTGGAAGGTCAGAGCAGTGGAAGGTGGGGGCAGTGAAAGGTCAGGGTAGTGGAAGGTGGGGGCAGTGAAAGGTCAGGGTAGTGGAAGGTGGGGGCAGTGAAAGGTGGGGGCAGTGAAAGGTCAGGGTAGTGGAAGGTCAGGGAAGTGGAAGGTGGGGGCAGTGAAAGGTCAGGGTAGTGGAGGTGGGGGCAGTGAAAGGTCAGGGTAGTGAAAGGTCAGGGTAGTGGAAGGTGGGGTCAGTGAAAAGTCAGGGTAGTGGAAGTTGAGGGCAGTGAAAGGTCAGGGTAGTGGAAGGTGAGGGCAGTGAAAGGTCAGGGTAGTGGAAGGTGGGGGCAGTGAAAGGTCAGGGTAGTGGAAGGTGGGGCCAGTGAAATGTCAGGGTAGTGGAAGGTGGGGGCAGTAAAAGGTCAGGGTAGTGAAAGGTCAAGGTAGTGGAAGGTCAGGGTAGCGGACAGTGGGGGCAGTGAAAGGTCAGGGTAGTGGACGGTGGGGGCAGTGAAAGGTCAGGGAAGTGAAAGGTCAGGGTAGTGGAAGGCCAGGGTAGTGGAAGTTGGGGGCAGTGAAAGGTCAGGGTAGTGGACGGTGGGGGCAGTGAAAGGTCAGGGTAGTGGACGGTGGGGGCAGTGAAAGGTCAGGGTAGTGGACGGTGGGGGCAGTGAAAGGTCAGGGAAGTGGAAGATGGGGGCAGTGAAAGGTCAGGGTAGTGGACAGTGGGAGCAGTGAAAGGTCATGGAAGTGGAAGGTGGGGGCAGTGAAAGGTCAGGGTAGTGGAAGGTCAGGGAAGTGGACAGTGGGGTTAGTGAAAGGTCAGGGAAGTGGAAGGTGGGGGCAGTGAAAGGTCAGGGTAGTGGAAGGTGAGGGCAGTGAATGGTCAGGGTAGTGGAAGGTGAGGGCAGTGAAAGGTCAGGGCAGTGAAAGGTCAGGGTAGTGGAAGGCCAGGGTAGTGGAAGGTCAGGGTAGTGGAAGATGGGGGCAGTGAAAGGTCAGGGAAGTGGACGGTGGGGGTAGTGAAAGGTTAGGGTAGTGGAAGGTGGGGGCAGTGAAAGGTCAGGGAAGTGGAAGGTGGGGGCAGTGAAAGGTCAGGGTAGTGGAAGGTCAGGGAAGTGGAAGGTCATGGAAGTGGAAGGTCGGGGTAGTGGAAGGTCAGGGTAGTGGAAGGTGGGGGCAGTGGAAGGTCAGGCTAGTGGAAGGTAATGGTAGTGGAAGGTCAGGGCAGTGGAAGGTCAGGGAAGTGGAAGGTCAGGGTAGAGGAAGGTCAGGGCAGTGAAAGGTCAGGGTAGTTGGCAGTTTTCTACATCGTATTGGCTGCCTATTTTCTTGTTTACAGAATCAGAATTTAACATATTTTATTTTGATAAGACAACTGCTTTAGAAATCAGCATCATGATGCAGCCAGTAAGAGCAGTATATATATAAATATATACAGTGGCAAGAAAAAGTATGTGAACCCTTTGGAATTACCTGGATTTCTGCATAAATTGGTATTCAAATTTTTATCTGATCTTCATTTAAGTCACAACAACAGACAAACACAGTGTGCTTAAACTAATAACACAGAAATTATTGTATTTTTCTTGTCTATATTGAATACATTATTTAAACATTCACAGTGTATGTTGGAAAAGGTATGTGAACCCCGAGGCTAATGACTTCTCCAAAAGATCATTGGAGTCAGGAGTCAGCTAACCTGGAGTCCAATCAATGAGACGAGATTGGAGATGTTGGTTAGAGCTGCCTTGCCCTAAAAAAAAACACTCACAAAATTTGAGTTTGCTATTCACAAGAAGCATTGCCTGATGTGAACCATGCCTCGAACAAAATAAATATATTGCATAAAGCTGGAAAGGGTTACAAAAGCATCTCTAAAAGCTTTGATGTTCATCAGTCCACGGAAAGACAACTTGTCTATAAATGGAGAAAGTTCAGCACTGTTGCTACTCTCCCTAGGAGTAGCCGTCCTGCAAAGATGACTGCAAGAGCACAGCGCAGAATGTTCAATGAGGTTAAGAAGAATCCTAGAGTGTCAGCTAAAGACTTACAGAAGTCTCTGGAACATGCTAACATCTCTGTTGACGAGTCTACGATGCGTAAAACACTAAACAAGAATGGTGTTCATGGGAGGACACCACGGAAGAAGCCACTGCTGTCCAAAAAAGCATTGCTGCATGTCTGAAGTTTGCAAAAGTGCACCTGGATGTTCCACAGCGATACTGGCAAAATATTCTGTGGACAGATTAAACTACAGTTGAGTTGTTTGGAAGGAACACACAACACTACGTGTGGAGAAAAAAAGGCACAGCACACCAACATCAAAACCTCATCCCAACTGTGAAGTATGGTGGAGGGAGCATCATGGTTTGGGGCTGCCTGCTTTGCTGCCTCAGGGCCTAGACAGCTTGCTATCATCAACAGAAAAATGAATTACCAAATTTATCAAGACATTTCGCGGGACGATATTAGGCTATCTGTCCGCCAATGAAGCTCAACAGAAATTGGGTGATGCAACAGGACAACGACCCAAAACACAGAAGTAAATCAACAACAGAATGGCTACAACAGAAGAAAATAAGTCTTCTGGAGTTCTGACCTCAACCCGATTGAGACGCTGTGGCATGACCTCAAGAGAGCAGTTCACACCAGACATCCCAAGAATATTGCTGAACTGAAACAGTTTTGTAAAGAAGAATGGTCCAAAATTACTCCTGACCATTGTGCAGGTCTGATATGCAACTACAGAAAGCGTTTGGTTGAGGTTATTGCTGCAAAAGGAGGGTCAACCAGTTATTAAATCCATGGGTTCACACACTTTTTCCACCCTGCACTGTGAATGTTTACACAGCGTGTTCAATAAAGACATGGAAACGCATCATTGCTTATGTGTTATTGGTTTACGCAGACTGTGTTTGTCTATTGTTGTGACCTAGATGAAGATCAGATCAAATTCTATGACTAATTTATGCAGAAATCCAGGTTTTTCCAAAGGGTTCACATACTTTTTCTTGCCAATGTACATATATATTTTTTTTCAATTTCAAAGCAAAGAAAAACAAGCACTTACATTTTAATGGAATGGGGTACTTTCTTTGCCTCTCGATGCGAATCATGTTTCCCAATTGGTATGGTTACTCTATGGAGTTTGAGTCCTTTGCAACGGTCCCAAAAGCACATCTCTCTCTGTCAGTCAGTCCGGCACACAGAGTGACTGTTCTGTGTTCTCCTGTGCTGCAGTTGCACACAGGGTTCACAGGATGTGAGGATTGATCTGCCACCGATGGGAGGGACAATGCCCCATGGCACATCTTGCCAGGCAATTGTAAAGCGTTGCCTGCACCGCCATCCCCCTCCCCCGCCAGCTCCCACACCAACCAACAGTGCCAACCAAGCTAGTGCCCTCTAACCACAAACAATACCCCGCTCGCTGGCAGAGATGATATATTTGTGAATAGTTTTTCTTTCCCACTTCGCCACTTTAGGTATAACAGCAACCCTCCTAATTAGGAGCTTCAGGTATTGCCATTTTGAGCCAAAGTTATGTAAGAGCAGCTATCCCTCATATCTGATTTTGAGGGATCTATAATCTATCATAATCTAGAATAATCTTTAACGCCAGACACACTAGTTAAATTATTCATGTCTGGTTTCATATACTGAACAACAATATAAATGCTACATGTAAAGTGTTGGTCCCATGTTTCATAAACTGAAATAAAAGATCCCAGAATTTTTTCATACACAAAAAGCTTATTTCTCTCAATTTTTGTGCACAATTTTTTTTACATCCCTGTTAGTGAGCATTTCTCCTTGGCCAAGATAATCCATCCACCTGACAGGTGTGGTATATCAAGAAGTTGATTAAACAGCATGATCATTACACAGGTGCACCTTGTTAGGGGGACAATTAAATGCCACTCTAAAATGTGCAGTTTTGTCACACAACACAATGCCACAGATGTCTCATGTTTTGAGGGGGTGTGCAATTGGCATGCAGACTGCAGGAATGTCCTCCAGAGCTGTTGCCAGATAATTTTATGTAAATTGATCTACAATATGCAGCCTACAAAGTCATTTTAGAGAATTTGACCATGTGTACGGTGTGGGTGAGAGGTTTTCTGATGTCAACAATGTGAACAGAGTGCCCCATGGTAGCAGTGGGGTCATGGTATGGGCAGGCATAAGCTACAGACAACAAAATACAATTTTATCAATGTCAATTTGAATGCACAGCATTCAGTTCATTCAATTTGAATACACTGTGACGACATCCTGAGGACCATTGTCGTGCCATTCATCCTCTGCCATCACCTCATGTTTCAGCATGGTAATGCACTGCACCATGACGCAAGGACACAATTCTGTACACGATTCCAGGAAGCTGAAAATGTCCCAGTTCTTCCATGGCCTGCATACTCACCAGACATGTCACCCATAGAGCATGTTTGGGATACTCTGAATTGACGTGTACGGCAGCATGTTCCAGTTCCCGCCAATATCCTGCAACTTCGCACAGCCATTGAAGTGGAGTGGGACAACAGTCCACAGGCCACAATCAACAGCCTGATCAACTCTATGTGAAGGAGATACTGACTGGTTTTCTGATCCACGCCCATACCTTTTTTTTAAGGTATCTGTGACCAACAAATGCATATCTGTATTCCCAGTCATGTGATATCCATAGATTAGGGCCTAATGAATGCATTTACATTGACTGATTTCCTGATAGGAACTGTAGCTCATGGAAATCTTTGAAATTGTTGCATGTTGCGTTTATACTTATTTTTCAGTCTAGTTAGCTGCTTGGGGAGTTATTAGTTTTTGGAGTGTGTGTGTGTTCAACCCCCTTGATGGTTTGTATGTCGACAGAGAACACCATGGTGCAACATATACTCAATCTATTCAATCCAACTCCTGAATACTTTTGTAGGCTTAGGTTATATTATAAATGAGTTAGTGGAATTTGTTCTGATTTGGTTGGTGTGATCTCTATTTTGCTCTGCATTTCAAAGCATTGGTTATGTGCCGTTGAGGTATTGTCTACCAAAAACAACACACCATGCAAACTGAGTTGTATATACATTTTTGGGTTGCAGAGCAATATTTCTAAACGGGTTTTATCCACTGAAAATACACTACCGTTCAAAAGAAGGCCAGCCTCCCGGAGTCGCTCCTCACTTTTGACGTTGAGACTGGTGTTTTGCGGATACTATTTAATGAAGCTGCCAGTTGAGGACTTGTGAGGCGTCTGTTTCTCAAACTAGACACTCTAATGTACTTGCTCAGTTGTGCACCGGGGCCTCCCACTCCTCTTTCTATTCTGTTTAGAGCCAGTTTGCGCTGTTCTGTGAATGGAGTAGTACACAGCGTTGTACGAGATCTTCAGTTTCTAGGAAATTTCTCACATGGAATAGCCTTAATTTGTCAGAACAAGAATATACTGATGAGTTTCAGAAGAAAGGTTTTTGTTTCTGGCCATTTTGAGCCTGTAATCAAACCCACAGATGCTGATGCTCCAGGTACTCAACTAATCTAAAGAAGTCCAGTTTAATTGCTTCTGTAATCAGAACAACAGTTTTCAGCTATGCTACCATAATTGCAAAAGGGTTTTCTAATGATCAATTAGCCTTTTAAAATGATAACTTGGATTAGCCTGCACAATGTGCCATTGCAACACAGGAGTGATGGTTGCTGATAATGGGCCTCTTTGCACCTATGTAGATATTCCATTCAAAATCAGCCATTTCCAGCTACAATAGTCATTTACAACAGTAACCATGTCTACACTGTATTTCTGATCAATTTGATGTTATTGTAATGGACAGAAAATGTGCTTTTCTTTCAAGAGCAAGGGCATTTCTAAGTGACCCCAAACTTTTGAACGGTATTGTAAATATATTTAACTCCCCTTCTATCTTTTTGGGACTAACGGTGTTCTATACCACACGGCATAACCATGAAGACAAGCAGAGGATCACATACCCTTGTTCTGGAGTTGAACTGTGTGGTTCTGAATACCAAGCCATACCCATGCTAACTAACAGTAGGCTACACAATAGTAGTTGAGTTTCTGCTAATGCTACTGCTGCTACTACTGCTGCTGCTGCTACTACTGCTGCTCCTGCTGCTGCTACTGCTACTACTACTACTACTACTACTACTACTACTACTACTACTACTACTACTACTACTACTACTACTACTACTACTGCTACTACTGCTGCTGCTACTGCTACTACTATTACTACTACTGCTGCTGCTACTACAACTACTACTGCTACTGCTCCTGCTGTTGCTACTGCTACTACTACTACTACTACTACTACTACTACTACTACTACTACTGCTGCTACTACTATTACTACTACTGCTGCTGCTACTACTGCTACTACTGCTGCTGCTGCTGCTACTACTGCTACTACTACTGCTACTACTGTTACTACTACTGCTGCTACTGTTACTACTGCTGCTGCTACTGTTACTACTGCTGCTGCTGCTACTGTTACTGCTACTACTACTGCTGCTACTACTGCTGCTGCTGCTACTACTGCTACTGTTACTGCTACTACTACTGCTGCTGCTGCTACTACTGCTACTGTTACTGCTACTACTACTACTGCTGCTGCTGCTACTACTACTGCTGCTGCTACTACTGCTGCTGCTGCTACTACTGCTGCTACTGTTACTACTACTGCTGCTGCTACTACTACTGCTGCTGCTACTACTGCTGCTACTACTGTTACTACTACTGCTGCTGCTGCTACTGTTACTACTGCTGCTGCTGCTACTACTGCTGCTGCTACTGTTACTACTGCTGCTGCTGCTACTGTTACTACTGCTGCTACTGTTACTACTGCTGCTGCTGCTACTGTTACTACTGCTGCTGCTGCTGCTACTACTGCTGCTGCTACTTCTGCTACTCCTGCTGCTGCTGCGGCTACTGTTACTACTGCTGCTGCTACTACTGTTACTACTACTGCTGCTGCTGCTACTGTTACTACTGCTGCTGCTGCTACTACTGCTGCTGCTACTTCTGCTACTCCTGCTGCTGCTGCGGCTACTGTTACTACTGCTGCTGCTACTACTGTTACTACTACTGCTGCTGCTGCTACTGTTACTACTGCTGCTGCTGCTACTACTGCTGCTGCTACTTCTGCTACTCCTGCTGCTGCTGCTACTGTTACTACTGCTGCTGCTGCTACTACTGCTGCTGCTACTGTTACTACTGCTGCTACTGTTACTACTGCTGCTGCTGCTACTGTTACTACTGCTGCTGCTGCTACTACTGCTGCTGCTACTTCTGCTACTCCTGCTGCTGCTGCGGCTACTGTTACTACTGCTGCTGCTACTACTGTTACTACTACTGCTGCTGCTGCTACTGTTACTACTGCTGCTGCTGCTACTACTGCTGCTGCTACTTCTGCTACTCCTGCTGCTGCTGCTACTGTTACTACTGCTGCTGCTGCTACTACTGCTGCTGCTACTGTTACTACTGCTGCTACTGTTACTACTGCTGCTGCTGCTACTGTTACTACTGCTGCTGCTGCTACTACTGCTGCTGCTACTTCTGCTACTCCTGCTGCTGCTGCGGCTACTGTTACTACTGCTGCTGCTACTACTGTTACTACTGCTGCTACTGTTACTACTGCTGCTGCTGCTACTGTTACTACTGCTGCTGCTACTACTGCTGCTGCTACTTCTGCTACTCCTGCTGCTGCTGCGGCTACTGTTACTGCTGCTACTTCTGCTACTCCTGCTGCTGCTGCGGCTACTGCATAAAAAGACCAGCCAAGCCTCAAGGCTTTAATTAGCTTTCCATCGCACGCTGACAGAGTCAATGGTAGATTGATTTGGTTTTTACCTCGCAGAAGCTTCAACAGCAAATGCCAGATGTCACATCAGGGACCTTGCATTACATAACGGGTTTATCCAGTGCTTAACTAGCGATCCATAGTGGCTGAGCCTGGATCTGTTGTTGTCTGTCTGTGTTGCCGATGCCCAGACCTGCACTCATATGTTTTGATCTGATTAGCCTCTTCTCCGTGATTGGGGGGAGACTGATGGAACGACATGCGTTTAGACATTTGTTCTATTGTTCACTGTTAATGTTATTGACCCAACATAGATGTCAATACCGTGTGTTCATCATTCATTTTCAGATTGGTCAGAAAGTTATTAGACAAGGGTATTTGGCTATGGAGTTCATGATATGATTGTTGCAGTTCACGGGTACAGGTTGACCTTTAAACTTAAACAAGGTGATACATTTGGATGGTGACATTCAATATGTTACATCATACACTTGCCTTAGAGAGGCAATCAGCAGTCGCTACATCCATTTTTGGACTTATGATTGAATAATATTGATTCTTGAAGAATATAACTTTTAAATGACTAATTTACTTAGTTTAACTATCGTACCCCATCAGAACCCAAAATATGAGCTTTGTAAACAAAGTGAACAGCTTTCGTAAACAAAGTAAACAAACACTGTATAGCCTCAAAACATGGTTAAAACTATCATTTGAATGTAATGTATGGTCTGCCCTTACATCCATAGCTGTCTATGAATTTGAGAGTGATTACATTTCCAACCCTCAGATTTTTACCAAAACAGTGGTGGGGAGTTCCTCTGTTATTGTTTCAACTGTTGGTTGGCCCTTGAAGCACATTGTAGTGATTACCCAGTAAGCAAAATTACACTGAAAATACGGATTCTATAAGTATTTTTCAGACGTTAACATCACATGCATTTGAGGGACTGAATGGAAGGTAAAAATACGTATTTTCTGGACGTCAAAAATACATGTTTTCCGGCATTGAAAATATGTAATTTACAGATATTGAAAATACGTATTTTTCGGTCATTGATTCTATGGCCAAATTTTAGCTACTATGTATTCTCAATGAGGTAAGCATTATATCACAATAATAATTGTCCACGCCTCTTAATAGGAAAGAGGAGTCAACTGGAGATTGCAACAAAATATGTGTTATGTATTATTGCTTCCAACATGCACTTATATTAGCTTTTCAAAAGCTTTAAAACTGGCAGCGACGATGTTCAAAGTAGTCGAAACATTCAGAACAAACCAACAGACCACTTCAACTACAATAACATACTAAGTAGCAGTTATAGATTTTTTTTCAAGTTGTGACTGTGATATGTAGTTGTTTATCTACCTTAGTTGAATGCACTGACTGTAAGTCACTCTGCATAAGAGCGTCGGCTGAATGACCAAAATGTAAATGTGAAAACAAACACTTGGAAAGCATGCGGGGTATTATTCGAATGAGCGCCGCTCCCAAACATATTTGGTCGGTGCGGACCAGATACAAATCTGAACAAATCATAGAAATGGTGGCTATTTTACACAAAAAATCACAGTACATTGAAAATCACAGTACATTATGACACAGTTTAGTACAGTAGAGCACAGAGTACAGCAAAGTACAATATGGTACAGTACAGTAGAGTTTTATTCAGTAGAGTACAGTACGGTACAGTACAATACAGTAGAATTTAATTCAGTAGAGTACAGTACAGTATAGTTTAATTCAGTAGAGTACAGTTTAGTTCAGTAAAGTACATTAGAGTAAAGTAGGGCTCTACTGTATTGTACTGTACTATTCTTTACTGTACTGTGTACTGTAATGTACTGTACTCTGCTGCGCTCTACTGTGCTGCACTGTGCTGTACAAACTTGCGAAACAGAGATGTCAATGAATATAGACATCTATGTTTGGGCTAAATCAAGGCCAGTCCTGAACAGATGTCTGTGTACGTCTATGACTGATTCAGATTGTGTCTGGACCAGACCAAAACTCTACGTCCATAGATTCTGAAATCAAGGCCGGTCCGGACCGCACCGCACCAAAAAAGGAGGAGGACCCCAAAAAGTTGTCCAAAAGACATCGCCTGACATCAAATACTTAGTGGGAACACTCAGAAAGAACATTCACACTAACACTAGTAAGGGAACACCCAATATATTAAGCTAATTACCTCTTAAATCTCTGCCCCTATTAAGGTACTGCAATAGACCTCTTTTGTACTTACAATCTCCCTACTGCAACTTTTGTACTCACACATAGGATCTGGGCCTTCCTAGTATAACTGTGTATAATAGTGTTTTGCTTAAAGGAAAACTCCACCCAAAAACTATCATTTGGCATTTGTTTCATTAGTCCATTGTTGATATAGTCACAAAATATTTTTCATGTCAGCAATCTTTTTTTTAAAGGTATATAACTTTCCGAATACAGAAATACAGCCGGGAAGATGCATTTTGCATCACATGCTATAGGTTCTGGGTCAAAGTCTTGATTAGGTGACCCCATACCATACAAAATGTTGTTACAAAACCCTCCACCACCATTTTGCTACCTTTAGGAATTTCACATACACTAGCCCCTGATAGGGCTGACTATCCCTGACGGCGGCGTTCCTAGAGGTCATGTGAGGATTTTCTATGTTGTACCGTGGCAATCCGTCAATACTTGTAGAGAACACATGATGTACTGTAGGATCCCACAGAGTGGTTTATAAAACGTTAACGATACCCAGGGCCGTAGCAGCCCTCATTGAACCCTGTAATCAAAGACAGGATCAATAAAGAAAACACATAGGCAGGCAGCACTCACAGATAGACATGTACTCTACAGGAAAACATTAAAAAAAAGTAACAGCTATCAGCAATTGACCTACACCTTAATTACCAATTGATTACTGGTTATTTTCATACCCATACTTCCAGAAAACACAATTCAAAGAGAGAGAGAGAGCGAGAGACACAGAGAGACACAGAGAGAGGGGCCACAGTGCATTCACTGCACATTAAATCATTACCGATATAGACAGATCATTATAGATCCATACCACATTGTACAGTACGATCTCATTTGCTGCTTACTGGCATGAGTGTCCTGTGCTCTGGCACGAGATAACAGCCTTTAGGCTTTAGGTGTTTGTCCGCTGGATGGCTGGGTGGCAGGTTGTACTCCCTGAATCAAGTAACTGTCACAACTCATGTTGTCAACCACGGTTGGCATCAAATCTCTGTGCTCCCATTGGTCCTGAGCAGTTTTAATTCCTCTTCCTTGCTGGTGATTCGCTGCAGGAGTTTGTTCCTGTCCTGCTGTGCACTGACCTCCACCCGCATTACACTTGGCCCCCTGGGTCTTTCGTCTCGTACCAGCACTCCTACTGGCTGGAAACCATTGGGTACCTAGAAGAGAAGTGCATTTGATGGGCATGGTTTTTTCCTGTTCATTCTTCTACTTTTTATCTTCATCTAAATAAAGTTATATTATTTGATATGGGCAGTTTCTGTTGTTTTTTCATCTACTGTGTTCACATGGTACCCACATGGTATTTCAATGAAGTTCACCTGGTATGAGAGAACATGTACACATTACTTTTTTATTTTTTTATTTTATTTAACCTTTATTTAACCAGGTAGGCCAGTTGAGAACAAGTTCTCATTTACAACGGCGACCTGGCCAAGATAGAGCAAAGCAGTGCGACACAAACAACACAGAGTTACACATGGAATAAACAAACATACAGTCAATAACACAACAGAAATGTCCATATACGGTGTGTGCAAATGTAGTAAGATTAGGGAGGTAAGGCAATAAATAGGCCATAGTGGCGAACAATTTACAATTTAGCAATTAAAAACTGGAGTGATAGATGTGCAGAAGATGAATGTGCAAGTAGAGATACTGGGGTGCAAAGGAGCAAAAAAAATAATAATAATAACAACATGGGGATTAGGTAGTTGGGTGGGCTGTTTACAGATGGGCTATGTACAGGTGCAATGATCAGTAAGCTGCTCTGACAGCTAATGCTTAAAGTTAGTAAGGGAGATACAGTGCCTTGCGAAAGTATTCGGCCCCCTTGAACTTTGCGACCTTTTGCCACATTTCAGGCTTCAAACATGAAGATATAAAACTGTATTTTTTTGTGAAGAATCAACAACAAGTGGGACACAATCATGAAGTGGAACGACAATTATTGGATATTTTAAACTTTTTTAACAAATCAAAAACTGAAAAATTGGGCGTGCAAAATTATTCAGCCCCTTTACTTTCAGTGCAGCAAACTCTCTCCAGAAGTTCAGTGAGGATCTCTGAATGATCCAATGTTGACCTAAATGACTAATGATGATAAATACAATCCACCTGTGTGTAATCAAGTCTCCGTATAAATGCACCTGCACTGTGATAGTCTCTGAGGTCCGTTAAAAGCGCAGAGAGCATCATGAAGAACAAGGAACACACCAGGCAGGTCCGAGATACTGTTGTGAAGAAGTTTAAAGCCGGATTTGGATACAAAAAGATTTCCCAATCTTTAAACATCCCAAGGAGCTCTGTGCAAGCGATAATATTGAAATGGAAGGAGTATCAGACCACTGCAAATCTACCAAGATCTGGCCGTCCCTCTAAACTTTCAGCTCATACAAGGAGAAGACTGATCAGAGATGCAGCCAAGAGGCCCATGATCACTCTGGATGAACTGCAGAGATCTACAGCTGAGGTGGGAGACTCTGTCCATAGGACAACAATCAGTCGTATATTGCACAAATCTGGCCTTTATGGAAGAGTGGCAAGAAGAAAGCCATTTCTTAAAGATATCCATAAAAAAGTGTTGTTTAAAGTTTGCCACAAGCCACCTGGGAGACACACCAAACATGTGGAAGAAGGTGCTCTGGTCAGATGAAACCAAAATTGAACTTTTTGGCAACAACGCAAAACGTTATGTTTGGCGTAAAAGCAACACAGCTCATCACACTGAACACACCATCCCCACTGTCAAACATGGTGGTGGCAGCATCATGGTTTGGGCCTGCTTTTCTTCAGCAGGGACAGGGAAGATGGTTAAAATTGATGGGAAGATGGATGGAGCCAAATACAGGACCATTCTGGAAGAAAACCTGATGGAGTCTGCAAAAGACCTGAGACTGGGACGGAGATTTGTCTTCCAACAAGACAATGATCCAAAACATAAAGCAAAATCTACAATGGAATGGTTCAAAAATAAACATATCCAGGTGTTAGAATGGCCAAGTCAAAGTCCAGACCTGAATCCAATCGAGAATCTGTGGAAAGAACTGAAAACTGCTGTTCACAAATGCTCTCCATCCAACCTCACTGAGATTGAGCTGTTTTGCAAGGAGGAATGGGAAAAAATTTCAGTCTCTCGATGTGCAAAACTGATAGAGACATACCCCAAGCGACTTACAGCTGTAATCGCAGCAAAAGGTGGCGCTACAAAGTATTAACTTAAGGGGGCTGAATAATTTTGCACGCCCAATTTTTCCGTTTTTGATTTGTTAAAAAAGTTTGAAATATCCAATAAATGTCGTTCCACTTCATGATTGTGTCCCACTTGATGTTGATTCTTCATAAAAAAATACAGTTTTATATCTTTATGTTTGAAGCCTGAAATGTGGCAAAAGGTCGCAAAGTTCAAGGGGGCCGAATACTTTCGCAAGGCACTGTATGTCTCCAGCTTCAGTGATTTTTGCAATTCGTTCCAGTCATTGGCAGCAGAGAACTGGACGGAAAGGCGGCCAAAGGAGGAGTTGGCTTTGGGGGTGACCAGTGAAATATACCTGCTGGAGAGTGTGCTACGGGTGGGTGCTGCTATGGTGATCAGTTAGCTGAGATAAGGCGATGCTTTACCTAGCATAGACTTATAGATGACCTGGAGCCAGTGGGTCTGGCGACGAATACGGAGCGAGGGCCAGCCAACGAGAGCATACAGGTCGCAGTGGTGGGTAGTATATGGGGCTTTGGTGACAAAACAGATGGCACTGTGATAGACTACACCCAATTTGCTGAGAAGAGTGTTGGAGGCTATTTTGTAAATGACATTGCCGAAGTCAAGGATCGGTAGGATAGTTAGTATTACGAGAGTATGTTTGGCAGCATGAGTGAAGGATGCTTTGTTGCAAAATAGGAAGCCGATTCTAGATTTAATTTTGGATTGGAGATGCTTAATGTGAGTCTGGAAGGAGAGTTTACAGTCTAGCCAGACACCTACAGTGAGATGGAAAAGTATTTCATACCCTGCTGATTTTGTACGTTTGCCCACTGAAAATAAATGATCAATCTATAATTTTAATAGTAGGTTTATTTGAACAGTGAGAGACAGAATAACAACAAAAGAGTCCAGAAAAACGCATGTCAAAAATGTTATAAATTGATTTGTATTTTAATGAGGGAAATAAGTATTTGACCCCCTCTCAATCAGAATGATTTCTGACTCCCAGGTGTCTTTTATACAGGTAACGAGCTGAGATTAGGAGCACACTCTTAAAGGGAGTGCTCCTAATCTCAGGTTGTTACCTATATAAAAGACACCTGTCCACAGAGGCAATCAATCAGATTCCAAACTCTCCGCCATGGTCAAGACCAAAGAGCTCTCCAAGGATGTCAGGGACAAGATTGTAGACCTACACAAGGCTGGAATGGGCTACAAGACCATCGCCAAGCAGCTTGGTGAGAAGGTGACAACAGTTGGTGCGATTATTCGTAAATGGAAGAAACACAAAAGAACTGTCAATCTCCCTCGGCCTGGGGCTCCATGCAAGATCTCACCTTGTGGAGTTGCAATGATCATGAGAACGGTGAGGAATCAGCCCAGAACTACACGGGAGGATCTTGTCAATGATCCCAAGGCAGCTGGGACCATAGTCACCAAGAAAACAATTGGAAACACACTACGCCGTGAAGGACTAAAATCCTGCAGCGCCCGCAAGGTCCACCTGCTCAAGACAGCACATATACATGCCCGTCTGAAGTTTTCTAATGAACATCTGAATGATTCAGAGGACAACTGGGTGAAAGTGTTGTGGTCAGATGAGACCAAAATGGAGCTCTTTGGCATCAACTCAACTCGCCGTGTTTGGAGGAGGAATGCTGCCTACACCATCCCCACCGTCAAACATGGGGGTGGAAACATTATGCCTTGGGGGTGTTTTTCTGCTAAGGGGACAGGACAACTTCACCGCATCAAAGGGACCATGTACCGTCAAATCTTGGGTGAGAACATCCTTCCCTCAGCCAGGGCATTGAAAATGGGTCGTGGATGGGTATTCCAGCATAACAATGACCCAAAACACACGGCCAAGGCAACAAAGGAGTGGCTCAAGAAGAAGCACATTAAGGTCCTGGAGTGGCCTAGCCAGTCTCCAGACCTTAATCCCATAGAAAATCTGTAGAGGGAGCTGAAGGTTCGAGTTGCCAAACGTCAGCCTCGAAACCTTAATGACTTGGAGAAGATCTGCAAAGAGGAGTGGGACAAAATCCCTCCTGAGATGTGTGCAAACCTGGTGGCCAACTACAAGAAATGTCTGACCTCTGTGATTGCCAACAAGGGTTCTGCCACCAAGTACTAAGTCATGTTTTGCAGAGGGGTCAAATACTTATTTCCCCCATTAAAATGCAAATCAATTAATAACATTTTTGACATGCGTTTTTCTGGATTATTTTGTTGTTATTCTGTCTCTCACTGTTCAAATAAACCTACCATTAAAATTATAGACTGATCATTTCTTTTTCAGTGGGAAAATTTACAAAATCAGCAGGGGATCAAATACTTTTTTCCCTCACTGTAGGTATTTATAGTTGTCCACATATTCTAAGTCAGAACCGTCCAGAGTAGTGATGCTAGACGGGTGGGCGGATGTGGGCAGCGATCGGTTAAGCATGCATTTCGTTTTGCTTGCATTTAGGAGCATTTGGAGGCTACGGAAGGAGTGTTGTATGTCATTGAAGCTCGTCTGAAGGGCATCTATCTGAGATTGTAGGACGGCTGGGGTGTTAAGCATATCCCAGCTTAGGTCACCTAACAGTACAAACTCTGAAGATAAATGGGGGCAATTAATTCACATATGGTGTCCAGGGCACAGCTGGGGGTGAGGGGGGTCTATAACAAGCGGCAAAAGTGAGAGACTTTCTGGAAAGGTGGATTTTTAAAAGTAGAAGCTCAAACTGTTTGGGTACAGACCTGGATAACATGACAGAACTTTGCAGGCTATCTCTGCAGTAGATTGCAACTTCAACCCCTTTGGCAGTTCTATCTTGGTGGGAAATGTTGTAGTTGGGGATGGAAATTTCAGAATTTTTGGTGGCCTTCCTAAGCCATGATTCAAACACATCTAGGACATCATGGTTAGCAGAGTGTGCTAAAGCAGTGAATAAAACATAAAATATCAGGCTTCTGATATTAACATGCATGAAACCAAGGCTTTTGCGGTTACAGAAGTCAACAAATGATAGCGCGGAGTGGAACTAGGGGCTACAGGGCCTGGGTTAACCTCTACATCACCAGAGGAACAGAGGAGGACGAGGATAAGGGTACGGCTAAAGGCTATAAGAACTGGTCGTCTAGTGCGTTGGGGACAGAGAATAAAAGGAGCAGATTTCTGGGCGTGGTAGAATAGATTCAAGGCATAATGTACAGACAAGGGTATGGTAGGATGTGAGTACAGTGTAGGTAAACCTAGGCGTTGAGTGATGATGAGAGAGGTTTCATCTCTGGAGGGACAAGTTAAGCCAGGTGAGGTCTCTGCATGTGTGTGGGGTGGGACGGAGGAGCTATCTAAGGCATTTTGAGCGGGACTGAAGGCTCTACATTGAAATAAAACAGTAAAAACTAGCCAAGACAGCAGTAGACAAGGCATATTGACATTAGAGAGAGGCATAAAGCAATCACAGGTGTTGATCAAAGAGCTAAAACAACAACGGGTAAATGGCGATGAATGGGCAGAGCGGGTCAGTTAGATGCATACAGGACCTGTGTTCGAGGCTGGGGCTGACAGGTAAACAAAATGAGGTACCATGTTATTGAAACAGTCCAGGGGGCATCAGCTGTGTAGCCAAGTGATCATAGGGTCAGAAGAGCAACAATAGGTGAGTCATCTCAACAGCATGTAAATTATTCCTCTTCATGCTGAATTCAGGCTCAGGACTGGTTCCAAGGATTGGTCTCCTGTGGCTTTGGCCCTAGTCCCAGTTGCTTGGGGGGGGACGCTGCTGATGAATGCTGGAGCAGTTCTCCCCACTCTGCCGCTGAATGGCAGCCGTCATGTTATTCTTATGTAGCTCTGGATGATGCCGCTGGATGTCATCAGAGCTCAAGAGCCCTGAGAATGGAGCCTCTCCATTGGTCTCCATTAATTTAGCAACTTCTAGATGAGTGCCCTCTGTTGGCAGAATTCTCTGAAAAAAATGGATGAAAGAAATGGGAAACTGCTGAGCTGGAGCTGTCTTAAAGTTAGGACGCAGTATTTAGTATTTTAACAAGTTAGGATCGCTCAGATATCGGAATGCTCATATGCAGCTGGCATAGGATACAATGAAGAACCCTCGTTCTGTGGTAGCTAAAATCACAATTGATATTCTAAACAGTGGTCACCGACCTTTTCTGAGTCAAGACGAGATTTTTCGCTCAGATTTTTTTTTAGATATCTTCCAAAACATAAGCCTATGCAACATTAACCAGTAAAAAACAGTTCTGTAGCCATGAGGTTCTGTAGCCATTAGGTTTGCATTATCACTGCATATTGGCTATGCTTAATTAATTACCCTGCCAATGTTAATTAAATTATATATTTAAAATGTAGGTATGTGATCACACTGGCAATATATAATTTGTTGCAATACTTGTGAGGCACAGCTAAATGGGCATAATATTTTTATTTGCCACAGGATGGCATGCATCTGATGGTCAGTCTGAGGGAAGGGAGAGAGCAGCGGTGAGGCTGCCTCTTACCTGACTCACCTTCCATCCTCTCCAACTGATGGCGAAATTCAAATCGTACTGCCTTATTTCTGCCTCACCCACAAATACATGTTGTTACTCCTATGACCAAAGAAAGTGATATTCCTCGATACTAAAAAATACACAAGGCGCTAATAATATCGCAAGCTTATTGGAACACTTAACAATAAAAAAAAGCGTATATATTTTATGGCTTATAACAACTAAATAACAACTTAAACATTAACATACACATAAAAACAGAAGCTATGTGCTGTATTAGTTGTCTCTAGTCATGGTTTTACAGTTTTTAAATCTCAGTTTCAATCTTGCTGTGCGTTCGAGGCTTCTTTTTTACATTCGATGGCTCCAGAAAACTGTGCGGACACCGTATTTTGAGCTATGTGATTGGCCAGCTGTAAATCGTATAGGTGCACTTGATTTGCTCTCTGAGGCTGGCGGGGAGGCGGAGTTCTACCTTCAGACACATGAAATGGTTCAAAATGGGAACACTTTTCCTTCACGGTGCTAGGGCTTCTGAATCAAGTGCAACTACCGTCTGCCGCGCGAAACGAATAACAAATAGGAACGCAAGGCTTTATCTTTGCAGTTTTTAAAGAAATGTTTGGTGATCGACTAAGAATGCACTAGAGTGCGACCAGATGGTGACCACTGTCGTAAAGTAATACCCTGATGGGATAGAATTTGACTGGAAGTTAATGTATACACAGAACACACACACCCAGGGATACTATCTACGGTCAGTGAGTTAACAACAGTGTACCATATCGCTACTGTCTGCTGCCATACCATAACACGTTAAAGACTTGATATTGCAGACAGTTTCCTCCTTCATCTCATATTTCCCCCTGGGCACAGACGTCAATTCAACGTCTATTCCACGTTGGTTCAATTAATTTTTATTGAAATGACGTGGAAAGAACATTGATTCAACCAGCGTGTGCCCAGTGGTTTGAATATAAATCATGCCATTATAAATCAGTAAGGTTCCTGAGACAGCTCGTGATGGCGACTCATTAATCTGCTGAGTGAAAAATGAACATCAATTCAGTTTGGGTTACATTAACTTTATATTGCCTTTGTTTGTGCAGCTACAGTGAAAATATTTCTCATTCAACGTCATAGTTTTTCAGTGAGAGATTTGAACCCCTCTTGATTTTGTTCAGTTGACAACTACAACAGCTGGAACAGGTGTAGCCTGTTTTTGGCCCTCTACCGCTTGTGCGCAGTGGGTGATATCTGTTTTGCAGAGAGTGCAAGACTGAATGAGGAAGTAACGTGAAAACTCAAAATACAAGGTTTGCTATGCGGGATCCTTAGGACGTCCCTACCCCATTGGAGTTGATATTTAAACGGGTTACGGTAAGGGTTAGGTTGTGAGTTAAGGTTTAGTGTTTTGGGCGTCCCAAGGATACCGGATTGCACTGACCATATATTTCTGCCAGGAAGAGAGACGAAATCAATACGGAAGATAAAAGCGTGTGTCTTTGGTTAACACTGTCGACGAGATGTGAGCTAAGGCAAGGGGTTCCCCAAAACACCAGTCAGCAAATTGGACCGCCGATGACGACCGCCTGAAACGTCTCGTTTTTATCGGACAGTGGCCGAAACAGATGAAAACCTATTGCAATATTGCACAATATTTAATACACTGAGACTTGGACTCAAAAATAGTAGGCCTACTGTATTGAGATGGCCACGTTTGATTGACAGCGGTTAAATTCAATCGTAGCGCCGTACAATTTTGATAACACCGCGTCCGTTGTGAACACGCTCACGTTCATCAGTCGAATGCCGAAGGAGAGAGAGAAGAGGAGAAAGGCCTCCAAGGAGGCAGGGCTGTCTGGCGCTGGTATTAGTGATGGGTTCGTTAAAGAGCGCAGAACAAGCCGCAGAGCATCTGAGCTTCGCGATGAACTCTGCCAGGCGAAAGAAGTAAAGTTATCTGAGTTTAACACCACTCAAGTGCAAACTAGTATGATGGAGGCGCTCCGTGTACCGCAGGTGACAATAACCCCAGATGGAGGCTGCTCGCGTGAGATCCAGCAGGAGGACTGGGCTGATGTGGAAGGCTCGCTGCGACGGAAATTGTCAAACTCCTCGATCTCCTCAACAGGTTCCTCCATCATGTTGGAAGAGTCAGAGGATGACATTCTGAGTGACAACGAGACAAAGAGCAAGGGCAATATCACTTTAGAACATTTGTGTGAGGACACGAGTGAAGTGAGTATAGACTATTCTTCATTCAAATACAGTAATATTGTTGTTACGTTGTAATTACACCCAATTACACCCAGAGCACTGTAACTCTGGGGGGAAATAGTTAGACTATTATCTTATATTATCTTATATTCTATTGGATTCTATTCTAACCGGGGGCAGACTGGCTGGTCATTTGGGCTGGTCAATCTTTTGCCTAGTGGGCCTGTCTAACCTGTTATTTTTTGTGTGCAAAATGATCAGGATCTGGCTAATAATGGGGGCCTCAAGGAAAAAATGGTCTGGTGTGCTAGAAATGCCAAGACGGAATTCTGGTCCCAGTCTGACCATGATCTACCTGTCAGCCCGAGGCTACTAATGGAATTCTGGTCCCAGTCTGACCATGATCTACCTGTCAGCCCGAGGCTACTATAAAACACGATTTACTGGTGAATGTTATACAAACTTTGTATTATTGGAGGACCAAAATAGCCGATACCGATTAATCGGCCGATTTTTAAAAAACATTTTTTATTTGTAATAATGACAATTACAACAATACTGAATGAACACTTATTTTAACTTAATATAAAACATAAAATACAATCAATTTAGCCTCAAATAAATAATGAAACATGTTCAATTTGGTTTAAATCATGCAAAAACAAAGTGTTGGAGCAGAAAGTAATATGTGCCATGTAAAAATATGTGCCATGTAAAATATGTGCCATGTAAAAAAGCTAACATTTAAGTTCCTTGCTCAGAACATGAGAACATATGAAAGTTGGTGGTTCCTTTTAACATGAGACTTCAATATTCCAAGGTAAGAGGTTTTAGGTTGTAGTTAATATAGTATTTATAGGACTATTTCTCTCTATACCATTTGTATTTCATATACCTTTGACTATTGGATGTTCTTATAGGCACTATAGTATTGCCAGTGTAACAGTATAGCTTCCGTATCCCTCCTCGCCCCTCCCTGGGCTCGAACCAGGAACACATCGACAACAGCCACACTCGAAGCATCGTTACCCATCACTCCACAAAAGCCGCGGACCTTGCAGCGCAAGGGGAATAACTACTCCAAATCTAAAAGCAAGTAACGTTTGAAACAGTATTAGCGCACACCCAGCTAACTAGCTAGCTAGCCATTTCACATTGGTTACACCAGCCATTAAGCTGATAGGCTTGAAGTCATAAACAGCGCTGTGCTTGCGAAGAGCTGCTGGCAAAACGCACGAAGGTGCTGTTTGAATGAATGAATACGGGCCTGCTGCTGCTCAGTCAGACTGCTCTATCAAATCAGACTTAATTATAACATAATAACGCACAGAAATACGAGCCTTTGGTCATTAATATGATCGAATCCGGAAACTATCATTTCGAAAACAAAACATTTATTATTTCCGTGAAATACGGAACCGTTCGGTATTTTATCTAACGGGTGGCATCCCTAAGTCTAAATATTCTTGTTACATTGCACAACCTTCAATCTATGTCATAATTATGTAAAAGTCTGGCAAATTAGTTCGCAATGAGCCAGGCAGCCCAAACTTGCATATACCCTGACTCTACGTGCAATGAACGCAAGAGAAATTACACAATTTCACCTGGTTAATATTGCCTGCTAAACTGGATTAGTAGTTATAACTAGTGATTATGATTGATTGTTTTTTATAAGATAATTTTAATGCTAGCTAGCAATTTACCTTGGCTTCTACTGCATTCGAGTAACAGGCAGATTACTCGTGGAGTGCAATGGTTAGAGCGTTGGACTTGTTAACTGTGCGGTTGCAAGATTGGAACCCTGAGCTGACAAGTTGACAATCTGTCGTTCTGCCCCTGAACAAGGCAGTTAACCCACAGTTCATAGGCAGTCATTGGAAACAAGAATGTGTTCTTAACTGACTTGTCTAGTTAAATAAAAGTTATTAAATACATTTTTTTTACATTTAAATTGAAAAAATAATCGTCAATCAGCGCCCAAAAATACAAATTTCTGATTGTTATGAAAACATAATTAATCGGCCAATTTGGCACATTTTGCAATGGGGTGGGGAGATTTTTTTGAGGTTTTACAAGCTAATTTTATGCAATTCTACACATTTTGCCATGACTTATGCCATGTTAATATGATATCTGAGTGAGAGTGACCAACAAAATGAATGGTGTCTCTCTGGAGGTCAGGGCCCCAGGGCAGGTGCCTAGTTGGTAATTCAGCCATGATTACTACAAGTTTGGCAAGACTAAGTAGACTAATTAACCAATCTAACAAATGTTATCTGACATGGCCATGGGCTAATTGAGTGACTGTCATTGGGTGACATAACAAGAGGAAATCTGCTGATGCACTACCAAGTTTCAAAGTTGCACCTTATGTATTCTACTATTCTAACTCTCAACAGTAAGTTGAGACCCAACTAAGATCCTAAAAAAAAAATATATATATATATATATATATATATATATATATATATATATATATAAAAATTAAAATAATTACAGATGTCCGGACCTCGGTGTTCTCATACAGTTGAAGTTGGAAGTTTACATACACTTAGGTTGGAGTCATTAACTTCTTGGTGACAGGGGGGCAGTATTGAGTAGCTTGGATGAATAAGGTGCCCAGAGTAAACTGCCTGCTACTCTGTCCCAGATGCTAATATATGCATATTATTAGTAGTATTGGATAGAAAACACTCTGAAGTTTCTAAAACTGTCATATGGCAGGCGAAAACCTGAGACAAATCCAACCCGGAAGTAGGAAATCTGAGGTTTGTAGTTTCATTTAAGTGATTGCCTATCCAATATGCTGTGTCTATGGGGCCAGATTGCACTTCCCAAGGCTTCCAGCAGATGTCAACCGTCTTTAGAAAGTTGTTTGAGGCTTCTATTGTGGAAGGGTGTCGAATTTGAGCTGTTTCAACAAGTGGACTAGGCTGAGGCGCGGTCATGCGGGCACGCCGTGCCTTCTTTTTCCTCTGTAATGAATACGCTATTGTCCGGTTGGAATATTATTGAAGATTTCAAACATCGTTTGACATGTTTCTAAAAACTGTAATGGAACTCTTTTAACTTTTCGTCTGGATTTTGCGCTCTCGCATTGTGTCTTTGGAATTGTGAACTAAACTTGCGAACAAAACGGAAGTATTTGGACATAAATATGGACGTAATCGAACAAAACAAACATTTCTAGTGGAAGTGGGAGTCCTGGGAGTGCATTCCGACGAAGATCAGCAAAGGTAAGTGAAGATTTATAATGCTATTTATGACTTTTGTTGACTCCACAATTTGGCGGGTAACTTTATGGCTTGCATTTGTGGCTGAACGCTGTTCTCAGATAATTGAATATTGTGCTTTTGCCGTAAAGCTTTTTTGAAATCTGACACATCGGTTCCATTAAGAACAAGTTTATCTTTAATTCTATGTAAAACATGTATCTTTCATCAAAGTTTATGATGAGTATTTCTGTTATTTGATGTGGCTCTGCAATTTCTCCGGATGTTTTGGAGGAATTTCTGAACATGGCGCCAATGTAAACTGAGGTTTTGGGATATAAATATGAACTTGATCGAACAAAACATACATGTATTGTGTAACATTGAGGCCTGGGAGTGTCATCTAATGAAGATCGTCAAAGGTTAGTTTATCTGTATTTTTGCTTTTTGTGACACCTCTCTTTGGTTGGAAAATGGCTGAATGCTTTGTGACTAGTTGCTGACCTAACATAATGATATGTTCTGCTTTCGCTGAAAAGCCTTTTTGAAATCTGACACTGTGGTTGAATTAACGAGAAGTGTATATTTAAAATGGTGTAAAATACTTGTATGGTTAAGGAATTTTAATTATGAGATTTCTGTTGTTTTGAATTTGGCGCCCTGCAATTTCACTGGCTGTTGGTGAGTTGGGACGCCAGCATCCCGAATGATCCGAGAGAGGTTAAAACTTGTTTTTCAACCACTCCACACATTTCTTGTTAACAAACTATAGTTTTGGCAAGTTGGTTAGGACATCTACTTCGTGCATGACACAAGTAATTTCCAACAATTGTTTACAGACAGATTATTTCACTTATAATTCACTGTATCACAATTCCAGTGGGTCAGAAGTTTACATACACTAAGTTGACTGTGCCTTTAAACAGCTTGGAAAGTTCCAGAAAATGATGTCATGGCTTAGAAGCTTCTGATAGGTTAATTGACATAATTTGATTCAATTGGAGGTGTACTTGTGGATGTATTTCAAGGCGTATCTTCAAACCCAGTGCCCCTTTACTTGACATATTGGGAAAATCAAAAGAAATCAGCTAAGACCTCAAAAATAAAATTGTAGACCTCCACATGTCTGGTTCATCCTTGGGAGCAATTTCCAAACGCCTGAAGGTACCACGTTCATCTGTACAAATCATACTATGCAAGTATAAATACCATGGGACCTTGCAGCCATCATACCGCTCAGGAAGGAGATGTGTTCTGTCTCCTAGAGATTAACGTACTTTGGTGCGAAAAGTGCAAATCATTCCCAGAACAACAGCAAAGGACATTGTAAAGATGCTGGAGGAAACAGGTACAAAAGTATCTATATCCACAGTAAAACGAGGCCTATATCGACATAACCTGAAAGGAAGCTCAGCAAGGAAGAAGCCACTGATCCAAAAACGCCATAAAAACGCCAGACTATGGTTTGCAACTGCACATGGGGACAAAGATCGTACTTTTTGGAGAAATGTCCTCTGGTCTGATGAAACAAAAATAGAATTGTTTGGTCATAATGACCATCGTTATGTTTGGAGGAAAAAGGGAGATACTTGCAAGCCGAAGAACACCATCCCATCCGTGAAGCACAGGGGTGGCAGCATCATGTTGTGGTGGTGCTTTGCTGCAGGAGGGACTGGAGCATTTCACAAAATAGATGGCATCATGAGACAGGAAAATTATGTGGATATATTGAAGCAACATCTCAAGACATCAGTCAGGAAGTTAAAGCTTGGTCGCAAATGGGTCTTCCAAATAGACAATGACCCCACGCATACTTTCAAAGTTGTTGCAAAATGGCTTAAGGACAACAACGTCAAGGTATTGGAGTGGCCATCACAAGCCCTGACCGCAATCCCATAGAGAATTTGTGGGCAGAACTGAAAAAGCCTGTGCGAGCAAGGAGGCTTACAAACCTGACTCAGTTATACCAGCTCTGTCAGGAGGAATGAGCCAAAATTCACCCAACTTATTGTGGGAAGCTTGTGGAAGGCTACCTGAAACGTTTGACCCAATTTAAACATTTTAAAGGCAATGCTGCCAAATACTAATTGAGTGTATGTAAACTTCTGACCCACTGGGATTGTGATGAAAGAAATAAAAGCTGAAATAAATCATTCTCTCTAATATTATTCTGACATTTCACATTCTTAAAATAAAGTGGTGATCCTAACTGACCTAAGACAGGGAATATTTACTCAGATTAAATGTCAGGAATTGTGAAAAACTGAGTTTAAATGTATTTCGCTAAGGTGTATGTAAACTTCCGACTTCAACTGTATGTAGCTACGGCCCTGAAAGCAAGACACAGACACAGAAACCCTGCAGCGCCCATCCAGAGTCCCGCTCCTGTCCAGCAGCCACCAGCTCCACTACCTCCACCTGGTTACTGGCAGTACCCCAATGCCTGGCCTGCACCTCAGGTCCAGAGTACCACAGAACCGACAAACTGTATCCTGTGTACCAGGCAGTGCAGCAGCCTCTGATTGCTTGGGCCCGGCTTGGCCCGCCTGCTAGTTCAGCCGCCACCCGGACTCCAGCATGTCAGGTGGTCACCAGCTCCCAAGGAGATTCTTCAGCCTGTGCCTTCGCCAGTGCCTTCGCCAGTGCCTTGGCCTATCAGATGGCCCAAGGACTCCAGCATGTCCAGCCAGAAATGCAGAACCCTGAGCTTCAAGCAGCCATGCAACCCCCTGTGCACCATTGTGCCAGTCCGCTCAGCAGCTGCCCGAGTTGACCCCAGGCCTGCCAGAGTTGACTCCAAACCTGCCACTTGCACCGATGCCATGATGGGCGTCCATTCACGCTCCTATGTCGGTGCTGGAACCAACCCGGCCTCCACGGCTCCCATTCCCATTCCTTGAGACAGCCGAGCATTTGCCAGAGCTGCACCCAGACACGTCGTCCAAAGCATTCCAGTCAGCCAACCTGATGACAGTGATGCAGCCAGACCAGCGACTGCCACAGAGCCCCAAGCCATTTCACTAGGCTTGTATACTGGGGTATTGTATACCGGGGTATTTAGAAATAGTCAAAGGATGGTTTTTCAATACCGTAAATACAGTTTAAACTATTTAAAAGTGTTTTCATACATTTGAATATTTGTAGCTATATTTGTAAATACCTAAAGTCATCTTGTGCAAGACATTAGGACATAAAGAAGATTGCGTTCTTCATTTCACCTGTCACATTATTTTTCATTATGAAGCTTTACCGGTAGTCCTGAGTCACGTGCTGTTTGTTTACAAGCACACAAAGATGAGAGACCGGCTTGTGAGTCACTCACTGTTGTTCAGCACGCCCCAGGTGATCTAGTTGCAGTTTGGAATTCACAACTAAATGTCACAAGGATGATGTTGGAGAGACGAAGCAGGTACGGGGAGTCAAACATGTAATAAGGACCGGACATGGAACGAGACAGGAACAGCGTCAGCACATGAGTAACACAGACAAATAACAGTTTTTGCAGCAGTGGGGAACAGAGCAAGGGAACTGACAAATATAGGGGAGGTAATAAGCAGGTGATGAGTGAGTCCAGGTGAGTCCAATGTCGCTGATGCAAGTGACGAGGGAAGGCAGGTGTGCGTAATAGATGGCAGGAGTGAGTGATGCAGGGCAGCCTGGCGCCCTCAAGTGCCAGGGGGGAAGAGCGGGAGCAGACGTGACAGTACGCCCTCCCCTGTAGGGGCGCCACATGGCATCCCACCTGGGCGAACCGGCCGAGACATGGGCGCTGGGCAAGCCAGCTGGGGCGTGGAAGCCCCACAAACCGGCAGTTGCGAGTGAGCCGCCTGAGGCATGGAAGCCCGACGATCCGGCTGAAGCAAGACACCTGTCGATCCCGCTGCAGCGAGGGAGCCCAGTGATCCGGTGGAGTGTGACGTGGGATGGAAACCTTGCGAGCCAACCGAGGCAAGGAAACCTACGAGCCGACGAGCTGGCTAGGCACCCCCGGTTCCATTGGTGGCAAACCAGAGCCGATGTCACCACCAACCGGAATGCCAGTACTCCCCGATGCTTCGTATGTTGGCTGCTGCATTCTTTCACAAGGATGACGCTGGAGAGATGAAGCAGGTACGGGGAGTCAAACATTTAATACAGAACGGACATGGAACGAGACAGGAACAGCGTCAGCAAACGAGAAATACAGACAATAAACAATTAATGCAGCAGCAGGGAACAGAGCAAGGGAACTGACAAATATAGGGGAGGAAATAAACAGGTGATGACTGAGTCCAGTTGAGTCCAATATCGCTGATGCGCGTGACAAGGGAAGGCAGGTGTGCGTTATAGATGGCAGGATGCATGATTTGTGATGCAGGGCAGCCTGGCGCCCTCAATCGCCTGGGGGGAGGGGGGAGCAGGAGCAGTTGCAGTTTGGAATTCACAACTAAATGTCACAAGGATGATGTTGGAGAGACGAAGCAGGTACGGGGAGTCAAACATGTAATAAGGACCGGACATGGAACGAGACAGGAACAGCGTCAGCACATGAGTAACACAGACAAATAACAGTTTTTGCAGCAGTGGGGAACAGAGCAAGGGAACTGACAAATATAGGGGAGGTAATAAGCAGGTGATGAGTGAGTCCAGGTGAGTCCAATGTCGCTGATGCAAGTGACGAGGGAAGGCAGGTGTGCGTAATAGATGGCAGGAGTGAGTGATGCAGGGCAGCCTGGCGCCCTCAAGTGCCAGGGGGGAAGAGCGGGAGCAGACGTGACAGTACGCCCTCCCCTGTAGGGGCGCCACATGGCATCCCACCTGGGCGAACCGGCCGAGACATGGGCGCTGGGCAAGCCAGCTGGGGCGTGGAAGCCCCACAAACCGGCAGTTGCGAGTGAGCCGCCTGAGGCATGGAAGCCCGACGATCCGGCTGAAGCAAGACACCTGTCGATCCCGCTGCAGCGAGGGAGCCCAGTGATCCGGTGGAGTGTGACGTGGGATGGAAACCTTGCGAGCCAACCGAGGCAAGGAAACCTACGAGCCGACGAGCTGGCTAGGCACCCCCGGTTCCATTGGTGGCAAACCAGAGCCGATGTCACCACCAACCGGAATGCCAGTACTCCCCGATGCTTCGTATGTTGGCTGCTGCATTCTTTCACAAGGATGACGCTGGAGAGATGAAGCAGGTACGGGGAGTCAAACATTTAATACAGAACGGACATGGAACGAGACAGGAACAGCGTCAGCAAACGAGTAATACAGACAATAAACAATTAATGCAGCAGCAGGGAACAGAGCAAGGGAACTGACAAATATAGGGGAGGAAATAAACAGGTGATGACTGAGTCCAGTTGAGTCCAATATCGCTGATGCGCGTGACAAGGGAAGGCAGGTGTGCGTTATAGATGGCAGGATGCATGATTTGTGATGCAGGGCAGCCTGGCGCCCTCAATCGCCTGGGGGGAGGGGGGAGCAGGAGCAGACGTGACACTAAATGTTTCCCAGCTACATATCTTATAACTATTAAGATAACTGTCTAGAATGTTTCGCAATGCTTTGAAGTTGTGCATTTGTTTTGCTAATTTAGTAGCTATCTAGCTAAATTGTTAGCGTCTTCCAAAATCTAGCTTCACTTGGTAACAGCACCCTCCTGGATCAAGTGCATTGGATCAAGTGCATTGCTGTCTAATATTAATTTTGTGCGTGCTGCCAACTGAGTAGCATTTTTGAGTTACTTATATAACTTTATGAGATGGGATGTCTATCCTGAAAATAGTTTAGGTCAGATACTGTGTAAAATGTCTGCAATGCGCTCATTAGCATTTAGTTAGCATTCTCTATGGGATTTTACATGTACTTGTTAGCATTGCCAACCTTTGGATTACTGAGGCAGAGTGGGGTTTGAAAATAGCGCCCCTTGTGTTCAGTGCCGGTATTACCGCAAATCCCAGTATGGCACTATGTCGTTATGAAGTTATGGCAATCTGGATACCGCCCAAGCTCACGTTTCAGATTGTACTCCCTTGTACTAGGCTTGATCACCGACAATGACGAGACAGCCTATAGGGAGGAGGTCAGAGACCTGACCGGGTGGTGCCAGAATAACAACCTATCCCTCAACGTAACCAAGACTAAGGAGATGATTGTGGACTACAGGAAAAGGAGCACCGAGCACGTCCCCATTCTCATCGACGGGGCTGTAGTGGAGCAGGTTGAGAGCTTCAAAATCCTTGGTATCCACATCAACAACAAACGAGATTGGTCCAAACACACCAAGACAGTCGTGAAGAGGGCACGACAAAGCCTATTCCCCCTCAAGAAACTAAAAAGATTTGGCATGGGTCCTGAGATCCTCAAAAGGTTCTACAGCTGCAACATCGAGAGCATCCTGACTGGTTGCATCACTGCCTGGTATGGCAATTGCTCGGCCTCCGACCGCAAGGCACTTCAGAGGGTAGTGCGTATGGCCCAGTACATCACTGGGGCAAAGCTGCCTGCCATCCAGGACCTCTACACCAGGCGGTGACAGAGGAAGGCCCCAGTGATCACCCCAGCCACCCCAGTCATAGACTGTTCTCTCTACTACTGCATGGCAAGCGGTACAGGAGTGCCAAGTCTAGGACAAAAAGGTTTCTCAACAGTTTTTACCCCCAAGCAATAAGACTCCTGAACAGGTAACCAAATGGTTACCCGGACTATTTGCATTGTGTCGTCCCCCCCAAACCCCTCTTTTACGCTGCTGCTACTCTCTGTTTATCTTATATGCATAGTCACTTTAACTATACCTATACATTCATGTACATACTACCTAAATGGCTTGACCAACCAGTGCTCCCGCACATTCGCTAACCGGGCTATCTGCATTGTGTCCCACCACCCGCCAACCCCTCTTTTTACGCTTCTGCTACTCTCTGTTCATCATATATGCATAGTCACTTTAACGATACCTACATGTACATACTACCTCAATAAGCCTGACTAACAGGTGTCTGTATGTAGCCTTGCTACTCTTTTTTCAAATGTCTTTCTACTGTTGTTTTATTTCTTTACTCACACACACACACACACACACACACACACACACACACACACACACACACACACACACACACCTTTTTTCCCCGCACCATTGGTTAGAGCCAGTAAGTAAACATTTCACTGTAAGGTCTACCTACACCTGTTGTATTCGGCGCACGTGATAAATAAACTTTGATTTGATTTGAATTACAGACACTGTACTCTAATGGTTTATTTTGACTTGTTTGTGATCATGTCAGATAGCTAACTATTGGCCTATCTTAAATGTAATCTTCAGACATGAATCGAGTTGTCTGTGAAACAACACAGAAGTGGAAAGGAATTAGATTACCCCCCATCTTAAATGAAAACTCCACCCAAAAACAATATTTTGGTATTTGTTCCATTAGTCCATTGTTGACATAGTCCCAAACTGTTTTCTTGTCAGTACTCAAGTTTTCAAGATATGTAACTTTCAAAATACAGAAATCAGCCCTGTATGATGGATTTAGCATCATGTGATGATTTCTATATATATTCTTATTTTGAAAGTTACATATCTTGAAAACTTGAGTGCTAACAAGCAAAACATTTTGGGACAATGTCAACAATGGACTAATGAAACAAATGCCAAAAGTTCGTTTTTGGGTGGAATTTTCCTTTAATTGAGTATACTCCCTTCATGTATGATGGTCTTCAAAAAGTTTGAAACCACCCTGGTCTCTCGTCTGAGGCGGCCATCTTGTTTTAGCATTGTCTTTTAACACAGAATACAGGTGCTGCTGTACACCTGACCTATGATTCAGGAGGACTGAGGGTGGTGCTGTATTTGACTTCAACACTTGACTGATGACTTGCATTGATAAAGTAGTGATACAGTTGTGATTTCAGGACAATACCGTAGTTTTAAACCCTAGAACATAAAAGTAGCTGTGAATAACAACACAGCAAATTCTCCAGTGTTAAAAAAAACTAAAATGTGAGTGTTACATCAACAGTGTAAGTATTGAGACACCAGAACAACATTTTGTATTTTGTATTTATTTAACCTTTATTTAACTAGGCAAGAGAGAGTCATGGTTGTTGCATTCATTCACTTTCAGTACTACGCACTTCACCAAGTGAGATCCTAAGCAAATATGTTGTCATAAAACATATTTTTTTAACACAGTACCATACGTATTTCATAAGGCCTTATTTTGAGGGCCTAGTTTTACCCTAATAAAGGGGCCCGAAACTCATACATTACTTTGAACCAAAACCTTGACATCATTATCATATTTCCCGGCATGCTCTATTGTAGATAGATTTTTTGAATTGTTTGTATCAATATCTATGTTTTTTGCATGTACATTGATTTATTAATCAATTAATCTTATGCTACTCAAATATAAATGACAACATTTTCTAAATTAATCAAATATGTTACTTAGAATTATTGCTGCACCCATTACTGAAATGGTTGTCCCAGTTTAGATGCTTTAGGTAGTCTCATAGCTTAGCCTTCCCAACCCTGGCAGTCATTTTGAATACAGGTTGTGTATGATACAAAATTCTAAAAGTTGGATATCCCCACACTGGCTGGATTCCTATAGGATTTTCACATCACCTTGCACCTTGCAATCTCTGATTCAGAGGGGTTGGGTTAAATGTGGAAGACACATTTCAGTTGAATGCATTCAGTTGTGCAACTGACTAGGTATCCCCCTTTCCCTAAACCAGCATAATGTGACTTGCAGGCCTGATGTGGCCTATAAACCATGAATTTCAGGTCATTTTATTTAGCAGGCAATATTAACCAGGTGAAATTGTGTCACTTCTCTTGCGTTCATTGTATGCAGAGTCAGGGTATATGCAACAGTTTGGGCCGCCTGGCTCATTGCGAACAAATTTGCCAGAATTTTACGTAATTATGACATAACATTGAAGGTTGTGCAGTAACAGGAATATTTAGACTTAGGGATGCCACCTGTTAGATAAAATACGGAACTGTTCTGTATTTCACTGAAAGAATGAATGTTTTGTTTTCGAGACAGTTTCCGGATTCGACCATATTAATGACCTATGTGTTATTATGTTATAATTAAGTCTATGATTTGATAGAGCAGTCTGACTGAGCGATGGTAGGCACCAGCAGGCTCGTAAGCATTCATTCAAACAGCACTTTTGTGCGTTTTGCCAGCAGCTCTTCGCTGTGCTTCAAGCATTGCGCTGTTTATGGCTTCAAGCCCATCAACTCCCGAGATTAGGCTGGTGTAACTGATGTGAAATGGCTAGCTAGTTAGCGGGGAGTTCGCTAATAGCGTTTCAAAATTCACTCGCTCTGAGACCTGGAGTAGTTGTTCCCCTTGCTCTGCAAGGGCCGCGACTTTTGTGGAGTGATGGGTAACGATGCTTCGAGGGTGGCTGTTGTCGATGTGTTCCTGGTTCGAGCCCAGGTAGCGGCGAGGAGAGGGATGGAAGCTATACTGTTACACTGGCAATACTAAAGTGCCTATAAGAACATCCAATAGTCAAAGGTATATGAAATACAAATCGTATAGAGAGAAATAGTCCTATAATTTCTATAATAACTACAACCTAAAACTTCTTACCTGGGAATATTGAAGACTCATGTTAAAAGGAACCACCAGCTTTCATATGTTCTCATGTTCTGAGCAAGGAACTTAAACGTTAGCTTTCTTACATAGCACATATTGCATTTTTACTTTCTTCTCCAACACTTTGTTTTTGCATTATTTAAACCAAATTGAACATGTTTCATTATTTATTTGAGGCTAAATTGATTTCATTGATGTATTATATTAAGTTAAAATAAGTGTTAATTCAGTATTGTTGTAATTGTCATTATTACAAATACATTTTAAAAATAGCTTTTTTTGGTCCTCCAATAATCGTTATTGGTATCGGCGTTGAAAAATCATAATCGGTCGACCTCTACTTTGTACCTCTGTGTAACTCTTCAGAACTATGCTCAGCCAGCTCCATAGAAGGCTGTAGCTGTCAACTTCCTTTAAACACACTGAATACACATCGCCTGGCCCTGCTGGAAGGGAAGGCTGTGTACATTGTGGTGCTCACTGCTCAGTGTTCAGTGTTTCAACAGGGGCATGTCAGTATGACAGGCCACTTGAAAAGCTCTCAAACCCAACCCTTTTATTGATCTTTCTAGTCATTCAAAACAAACAATGGTAATGGAAAAAAGTGTCTCCCTGTTCTGAAAATAGAGTTTGCATTAACTCTCTATACCCTTTGTTTATAGCAGATAGAGTGTCCAGTCAGCCCCCATACTTGCAGTACAAGCCACCCCCATTGTCCTATGAGTCTATGACAAATGGTTGTGTGCCAATTTCAGCCACATTGACATTTAGGATTTGACCTTTCAACACAGAAAGAAAACTCCTACTTTGTACACTAAGTTATCCGTTCTCTGTATTTCTAGTATGACAGTAACTTGTAGTGAAAAAGAGGCTTGAATTTTTATGACATCACATTTATCGATGCTAGCAATTTGTAAAATATGCGTATGCTAATGCATGTTCATATTATAATGTGCCAGGTTGAGAAACCGAGTGAATCATACAGTATTGAGTGAATCAACAGCTTGAGTGAATCATACAGTATTGAGTGAATCAACAGCTTGAGTGAATCATACACAATTGTTACTCCCTTGTTCCTGTTCTTGTTACTGTTATGACATTGTAATTGGTCGAGTTCATTATGTAGTAGACTCTATTTGCAGCTGATTGTAGACGCCTTATTTTCTGTCAGTCTGTCAACCACATTAGGCCCGGCTTTACAAAGTGAGGTGTGTCCCAGAACTAACCAGGAATGTATTATCTAGAGGGTTATAGAAATAAACATTTTTACAAACATTGCGTTGTATTGTAGTTTGTGAGAGAACACACCTCATACAGTTAAAATGTAGCATTTATTTTCAGGAATTGAAATACGTTCCACAATGTTGAAATTCTACTTCATATTTTACACTACTTTTTTAGAATAACTGTGTAGCCACAAATGGAGGGGCTATATGTTCATATTTCTTTCTCTTGGCAGAGCACAGGGCTTTTTAAAAATACATGTTGATTAATAGGTTGTCACTATTACTATTGGTTATGTGTTTGAGAGAGTGTTGAAGGCCTGTGTGGAAATATGACACCCACACAGCCGACTATTATTACAACAACAATTCAACTTTATACACCACATCAACAACACCAGTGAATGGAGCATACCACTTGACATTTCAGAGTGGCTGTGGGATCTGTTATTGGTTTTGAGTGTGTACACTCAACAGAATGAGTTGTTTTTTCACTGAATCCAATGACCAGGGCTTTTCTTCCTTTTACTGCGATCTCAGCATACTGAATACCTCTGACCCCTGTCTTGGTCATAACCCTGAATCACTGTACATCTAGCTATGGTGAAATCTATCATCTCTGTGTCATCAAGCACAAGTACTTTTCTGTCTGTGAAGCATGTCTGCTGTGAACATGATGTGTGACTCACTCAACATCTCATCACACATGGGGAAACAATGTCATAATTTCTATGCCTGAATCATCCAGATCTCGTTGAACAAGATCTCCATGACTGTGTCTTAATGCAAATGCACATGGCAACAGCAAGTCAGTCAAGTGTGACTATACACAGCAGCTGGTAGGGAAATGTGAGTTCCATAGAAATGACAACATGTAGCGTAGAGACTAATATGTTTGCGGATGAGGCCAGGGTTAAGGGTCAGGGTTAGATTTGAGGCTAGGATTAGAGTTGAGCCTGGACGAGGACATGAAGCTAGGGTTAGTGACGTACAGTAACAAATGACGCAATTAACAGTGGCCAAGGGATTTAGACAGCTGACTGTCATCAACTGAATTCAAAACATGATTATTATCCAAGATCATTATCGCTGTACAACTTCATTTATATACACCCTACTGTTGAGGGCTGGCTTGAGGACAGTGTCTCTGCCTGGTTAATAATGACACAGATACTCCATAGAGGTAAAGCTGACTGTTCCTGTGCTTGGTCCTTCTTCAGCAGAGCAAACCTTGGTGGAAGATAAAGACTATTGTCAACTGGCCTTTTGTTTCCCCACAAAGAAGAAACCTGTCCTGGGTTCAACTAGCTGGACACAAAGGTAAAACACATTCACCATGGACGTGATCCCTCACCTATCACAGCAGCATACCAAGAACCAAGCACTAATGTAAGATGATGTGTACTGTACATCTTCCACACAAAATAAAGTACATGACACAGACAGTACTGTATACTACTGGCCACTTTGATACAATACTAACCCATTACACACAATGTCAGATTCCATCAGAAAATGTCAGTCGTTAGTGGTTTGCTGTGGAATGTCAGTGCTTATCTTTTCCAGGTAATTTCAAAGCTGGCGGCGAAGGCACCATTCTGAAGAAGTTCTCTGAGAATGAGAAGCTGTGTTTTGAGAGGCTGCAGGGAGACGTTCTCCAGGACTTTGTACCAGGATATTATGGTGTGGTGGAGAGGGATGGGGATCCCTTCCTACATATGACTGATCTATTAGTCAACTTTGATAGACCCAGTGTCATGGACTGCAAGATGGGAGTGAGGTAAGAGAGCAGCAGTAGTGAGTAGGGAGCAGCAGTAGTGAGTAGAGAGCAGCAGTAGTAAGTAGGGAGCAGCTAGGTGAGTAGGGAGCAGCAGTAGTGAGTAGGGAGCAGCTAGGTGAGTATGGAACAGCAGTAGTGAGTAGGGAGCAGCTAGGTGGGCAGGGAGCAGCTAGGTGAGTAGGGAGCAGCAGTAGTGAGTAGGGAGCAGCTAGGTGAGTAGGGAGCAGCAGTAGTGAGCAGGGAGCAGCTATGTGAGCAGGGAGCAGCAGTAGGGAGTAGAGAGCAGCAGTAGTGAGCAGGAAGCAGCTAGGTGAGCAGGGAGCAGCTAGGTGAGTACGGAGCAGCAGTAGTGAGTAGGGAGCAGCTAGGTGAGTAGGGAGCAGCAGTAGTGAGCAGGGAGCAGCTAGGTGAGCAGGGAGCAGCAGTAGGGAGTAGAGAGCAGCAGTAGTGAGCAGGAAGCAGCTAGGTGAGCAGGGAGCAGCTAGGTGAGTACGGAGCAGCAGTAGTGAGCAGGGAGCAGCAGTAGTGAGCAGGGAGCAGCTAGGTGAGTAGGGAGCAGCAGTAGTGAGTAGGGAGCAGCTAGGTTAGCAGGGAGCAGCTAGGTGAGTACGGAGCAGCAGTAGTGAGTAGGGAGCAGCTAGGTGAACAGGGAGCAGCTAGGTGAGTACGGAGCAGCAGTAGTGAGTAGGGAGCAGCTAGGTGAGTAGGGAGCAGCAGTAGTGAGTAGGGAGCAGCAGTATGTCTGTTCTATAATAATGTGTAGAACACTACATATGTCTGGCCCTATAGCAGGATTAAGCAATTTTGAGGAAATACTAACAAATCATTGTTGGACTACTGTAATTTATCTATATCCCTCTTACACGTCAGTGCTCCTGATAGTAGAACATACAGACTGTCAACCTGTTCTGTTTGCTCTTGATAAAACACCTGTTGTTACTGGTTCTCTGAGGATTTCCTGCCACACACAGCCGGTGGGGCGTCAAGGCACACAGAGAGGCCGTCACTACTGAGCCACATGTTTCCTGTACACAGCCAGAAAGAACCACACGCACGCACGCACGCACGCACGCACACACACACACACACAGTGGGGAGATGGGGTGCAGGCACAGGGTGTCCCTGGTGACTCCCTTTTGACAAACACACACAACCACCCAAGCTCTCTCACCTACTTCTAACAAACACTCATACTATCAACCAGTTAAACAGTCATGCTGTGTACTTTGGAGTCTCCTCATTGCTTCCTTTTTTTATACAGAGGAAGTTCAGAATGAAACTGAAATTCACTGAACATAGGACTCCACCAAGTAAGACTTAGGGTTCTATTAAATCCGCATAGCGGAAGTTCAGCGTTTCAGCATGCTTTAAATGTAAAGACAATGTTCCCGCGTTAGCGGAGACTTCCATTACGGTAAACGCTGCATATGTCAGATCAATCCTACATTACCTTTACATTTCTATTGTGTAATCTGTAACACTTCAGTGATACAGGTTGAATAGAAACCTTAGAAAGTCAATTCTACCATCTAAAGCATACAAAGGTCACATTATAAACTGGGTGGTTCGAGCCCTGAATGCTGATTGGCTGACAGCCGTGGTATACCACTGGTATGACAAAACATTTATTTTTACTGCTCTAATTACGTTAGTAAGCAGTTTATAACAGCAATAAGGCACCTTACGGGTTTGTGGAATATGGCCAATATACCACGGCTAAGGGCTGTATCCAGGCACTCCTCTTTGCGTCATTTTTTTAATTTTTTTTATTTCACCTTTATTTAACCAGGTAGGCAAGTTGAGAACAAGTTCTCATTTACAATTGCTCGACACATACAACGACACAGAGTTACACATGGAGTAAAACAAACATACAGTCAATAATACAGTATAAACAAGTCTATATACGATGTGAGCAAATGAGGTGAGATAAGGGAGGTAAAGGCAAAAAGGCCTTGGTGGCAAAGTAAATACAATATAGCAAGTAAAACACTGGAATGGTAGATTTGCAATGGGAGAATGTGCAAAGTAGAAATACAAATAATGGGGGTGCAAAGGAGCAAAATAAATAAATAAATTAAATACAGTAGGGAAAGAGGTAGTTGTTTGGGCTAAATTATAGGTGGGCTATGTACAGGTGCAGTAATCTGTGAGCTGCTCTGACAGTTGGTGCTTAAAGCTAGTGAGGGTGATAAGTGTTTCAAGTTTCAGAGATTTTTGTAGTTCGTTCCAGTCATTGGCAGCAGAGAACTGGAAGGAGAGGCGGCCAAAGAAAGAATTGGTCTTGGGGGTGACTAGAGAGATATACCTGCTGGAGCTTGTGCTACAGGTGGGAGATGCAATGGTCATGCAGAAGAACCACTCTTAGCCATGGTATATTGGCCATATACCACACCCCCCCGGGCCTTATTGCTTAAGTATAACATGCCATTGTCTGTAATGCCACTCAGCTATCATCATACACAACAAGACCAAATGAAAAGTCACTTAGCCGTGATGGTGCTAAATAGTGTCATGGCCCCTCAGCGTGTCTCCCTGTTGTCCTCTCCTCAGGACGTATCTGGAGGAGGAGGTGGTGCGAGCCCGAGAGCGGCCTAAGCTCCGTAGGGACCTGTTTGACAAGATGCTGGAGGTGGACAGTGAGGCCCCCAGCCCCCAGGAGCACCTCCAGAGGGCCGTCACCAAACCCCGCTACATGCAGTGGAGAGAGACCCTCAGCTCCACACACACACTGGGCTTCCGAATCGAAGGCATCAAAGCAAGTACCCACGTATCAACCTGAGTGTCAACATGAAGGAAGCAATTCAGTCAGTGTTCACTCAAAACGCAACCACATAGATCCCTTTTCATTTAAACCAGAACGTATACAAAAGGCTTATTCCTGGACTAAAAACTTTTTTCATGGTTCATTTTACAGTTTTTCATGTGAAGTTCATTACATACTGTATGCAATAAA
Source organism: Oncorhynchus mykiss (assembly GCF_057628025.1). Lineage (NCBI taxonomy): Eukaryota > Metazoa > Chordata > Actinopteri > Salmoniformes > Salmonidae > Oncorhynchus > Oncorhynchus mykiss. The sequence goes on from NC_143040.1 coordinate 59,290,609, forward strand.
GTAATGTCGGAGCCTTGACCTTGTTGCACGTGGACAGTGCTGCTTATCAACATATTGACCGTTCCTTCTCTCAGAAAGCTGACGGGACGTGTCACACGGATTTCAAGAAGACCCGGTCTAAGGAGGATATCACTCAGATCTTCAGGGACTTTGCCACAAACAACACAAACATACTAGTAGGTTGACAGCTACTAGTCTTACCTGTTATTGTGTTGCATCCGCATTCATTTGCATGGTCTGCTGATTTTTGACAAGTAGAGACATACAGTACATACCTGTCTTATGTAAAGTGAATACTTGAACAATCAAACAAATTGGTTTGACTTTACCTGTCTTTTGTAACATCTCATGAAAAGTGATACACATTGGTAAATATTTGGATATGATGAGCAACCCAAATGGCATTATACACTACAGTAGATCCTGTTGGAATGACAGATAGCAAATAGAATTGAACGACCTAGACATATAACCTCTGTTGGTTTAAGGAATTTATCAAGGGAGTTTCCCAAGTCTCAACTCTACAGCCAGAATAATTGTATTGCCTCTCTAATACAGAATTCCTACCTGAGTAAACTAGCAAAAATTCAACAAGCCCTGATGTCATCTGAGTTCTTCAAGAGACACGAGGTGAATATAGAAGCTTTAGTTCATCTGCACCTGTTTTCTGTTGACATTTGTTCATCCCACTAGATATATTAAACACATCTAAGAGCTTTTATGAGGTTTACCGGTAAATAATATACATTATAATACACACTGGGCAAAAATGTCAATTCAACATCTATTGCACGTCTGTTCAATGTAATTTCATTGAAATGATGTGGAAACACTGTTGATTCAACCAGTGTATGCCCAGTGGTTATTGTACTGAGTACACACGTCTTCTCTCTCCAAGGTGATTGGGAGCTCCCTCCTCTTCATTCATGACCACACTGACCGAGCTGAGGTTTGGCTCATTGACTTCGGCAAGACTACAGCTTTACCAGAGGGACAGACTCTGGACCACTCCATACCCTGGCAGGAGGGCAACCGAGAGGACGGATACATGTGGGGACTGGACAACCTGATGAGGACACTGGGCTCTTTGACTAACAAAGGAACTAGTGAAGGAAGTAATGAATGCCTTTAAGCTATGACCACCTGGGAGGGATTGGACTACCCCATTCCAGTAGTTAGAGGACCCTGGCAGTAATATACAGTCTCAAGGGGCCCCTCAATCACAAAGTATACATACTGTGTAAATCAAACTTACAGCTTATTCAGCACAACAAATTGTATCTCAGCGTATTGTTGAAGCTATTGTAGCATGGAGATAAGGGATTGCGTTTTTTAAAGTATGTCTGTGCCTTGTGAACAAACTATACATTTTAGGGGAATTTTAATGAATGCAAATTAATGAACAGACACAAACCTGTGATTGTAGTGCCTGTATATTCTAGAAAGCCATACAATACTATCGATGTAAGGGACAGTATTGCATAGAAATCCAACCCATTCCATATTCCAAGGTGTCATTAGATTTGATTGATTTCAGTTTTTGATATTCAAGCATGGTCTATTTTATTTTTTTTTGTTTTCAAACTTTATTGAAGACATTAGGCATACTGTATTCTAATACAGCTACATACACCAGTGCGTCTTTAGGATCATCTCATTATCATGACGAAGGATGAATGAAAAATGAATCACGCAAGTATTGTATTATGACAGTCCATGAGACTAACCTCAGAAAAACACTATTGCCTTGTCCCAATGAGTTAGAAATGGTTGTGTATTGGGAGTTTTTTCATATGTACAAGTAAAAATATGTCTTGCTGTATTATAAAACACTTATCAAAACACAAAGGAGAGAAATATTTCATTTATTTGGGGTAGAAGTATACAAGAACAAGTATATTGCATAGTTTCTAGCCTTTGTTCTTCTGTGTAGAGGCACTCAACTTTAGATCTGTGGAATTTAAGCCTTGACACAATATTCAAAGGAAACCTTGTGAACTAAAATGCAATTGTTTTCACAGACAAACATTTTTTAGGAGATTTTACCTTACCGGGTAGAATCAGGATAGGGGTTTTTCTTCACTGTAATATATAGGCTCCTATGGATCCTAAAAGAAAACACAATCCCTCAAGGTCTCAGCAGATTTACAAATCATGAGTAATAGTGAAGTTGTCAAGAGCATGACAAAACTTGTCCACCTTTAGGCTACAGTCAGAAATATCGTCAGACTTTGAGGTGGCTACAAAGTGCATCATGGAACATTATCGTGACATACCATTATTGTAACCAGTATGCTTTATTCCAGAGTAAAAAGCCTACATGTATATCAGCAACCGTACTGCTTTAACAGCTCATAACAATAATACATGTTATCTTGTGTCATAAATACTGAGAAATAAAAAAGTAAACGGCAAGCAAGCCCTCTAGTGAAAAACACACACAAACTGTTTGGTATTTCATGAGAGTGCTGCCCCCTGTTGAGTGTAAGATGTACTGTAGAGTACTACATCACAAACACCAACTAGTGCTCTGGCAGACTCAATGGCAGTGATCAACTACAAGACACTTAAACATATACAAAAACACGTTATCAATTAAGTATAACTGCTACAAATGTAATGAGTTAGTACAGTTTAAATTCCAATGTCAAATAATAGCATTTCATCTTTTGGTGTAGCCAAGGTGAAAGTTAGTTGTATTAAAATGTTCTGTGTTGGAACAAGATGGACAAATGACAGAGGGGCTTCTACTATCACATTCTCTGCTCTTGGTGTCTCTAAAACCCTCTTCAGTAAAGAGTGAGAACAGTCACTGTAAGAAGAAATGCATTTAGAGAGGGTAAAGTATTAGTAGACAATGCGTATAATACGGTAGAACAGACTAAAGTATTAAGAAAATAAGTGTGGAATGACTAAATAAAATGTAAATGCTATCTACAAAATAACTATGACAATTCTAAACAAGAGATTCACTTTTGCTTATGAGCCAGATAGAGAACAGTAGATGGCACAAGTAATTATAATTGTGATCACAAGTTCATACACTCTCTCTGGTCTACTCAGTACCCATCACAGCACTTTCACACATACTTAACATCTCCTTTCTGCTTTGTCCATCACCTGCATAGGCAACCATAGCTTCCTATATGTTTTCACAGTATTGATTTAGCAGTCAATTCCAGTCATTCATTCCAGTGTATACCTAACAAGGTAATGTTATAAACAAAGAAAGGAATGGATTAACGAAAAATCCCCGAACCAGAGGAGACACTGCACATTTGAATGGATGCCAGGCATTGCAGATGACTCCAGCTGGGGCCTAGAAATCCTCTGAGGCTTGGATGTGCTTTTGTACCAGTGACGGCCTTCTTGGGCTATGTCACATTCCACCTCAGGAATAGAACATGCTACCTGTCTCCTGGCAAAGCAGCATCTCCTTCTGTCTTTAACCTGTTGTGTTTTCTTGCTACTGTGGACTTTCATATAAATCTCTCACCGTCTACACTAACTACAAAGCATCATCAGTAATACCAAAACTACACAATAGTGTGTTCCTGTGCATGGCCAGTGAGGTGTGGGGTCTGTTCCAGTGTTCTGCTCCGCTCCCCCAGGGGCCAGGGTTAGACAGGGGTGACACTGAGGTCCTCAGACAGAGAGAAGCCTGAGTCTCTGTCCCGGGTGGGTTTCTCAGGCTTGGTGTGTCTCCTCACATCCTCGTGTCCGTAGCTGGCGTGGCGCTTCAGTAGCAGTTTGGGCACACAGGAAGAGGCCGCACCCAGGCCTGCCCCTGAGCAGGAGGAGAAGCAGGAGGAGAAAGAGGTGCTGGGAGCACAGCTGGTGCTGGCACTGGTGCTGGGGCATGGCTCTGGGCCTTTGGGCACCACCAGGGGCAGGCTCTCTGCCTCATAGCTCTGCTCATCGTAGGCATAGTTGACATTGCCACAGGGGAAGCTCTGCAGCTTAGCCAAGTCCATGCCCAGGGCCTGGCCCCCACTGGCTCCCCCTGCTTGGCCCTTCCGGGAGGACACCAGGCTGAGGCTGGGCGCACCCTGGGTCTGGGGAGCAGAGAGGGCCTGGCAGGCTGGGAAGGGGGACGAGGAGCACAGACTGCTGGGGACAGGGAGGCCGCTACTGCCATCGCACCCAGAGTCGGTGCAGTCAGAGGTAGGGTTACCTGCCTGGGGGGCGGAGTAGCTGCTGGACAGGGGCATGGACTTGGTATGAGATAGGGCTGCCTTCCCCCGACCAAAGCTCTCCAGCACCCAGGAGCCATAGGTTGGGTTCCACAGGTTCTTTGTCTTGTTTTTTAGCCTCTGGCTGCCTGAGAAGGAGCTGTCCCTGGAGCAGGGCCAGTTGAGGGGCTCGGGGTGGAGCCAGGCTCCAGGGCAGACACCTGGACCCGGAGCAGGAACAGGCTCGGCCCAGCAGGGCTCCAGGGCCTCGCGGTAGGAGGTCACCTCCTGAGGCAGCTGCTGGGGCCGCAGCAGACAGGGATTGTGGGGCTGGGGCAGCGACGTGGGACCCATGCCCAGGCCCAGACCCAGACTGGTCATTTGAGGAGAGATCTCCTGGGAGGCAGTGTGGCCCAGCAGCAGAGGGGTCAGACTGCCTGGGGTGTCAGGGCGGATCACAGTGCTCAACTCCTCCTCCACTGTAGGACCGTACTCCACAGGCAGGGGCGTGTTGATCACATCAGGGTCCTGGGCAAAAGAAAAGAGAGAGAATAGAAAACAGTGAATATGTATGGTGAGTGTTGTGAAGAAAATGCATTCCTGGCTGCCAGTGGGTCAGTACCTGAGTGCAGTAGTTGATCCTCTCCAGAATGGTGGAGAAATTGGGTCTGTGTTCAGGGCAGTGCTGCCAGCACTGAGTCATGATCCTGTACCTACAGAAGAGAGTTGGAGAAAAGCCAACTGAATCACGGATTTAAGTCTAAAACTGCATATTGGCCTTGCAACGGACCTAAATCCATTATAAACTCCCGTCAAGAGAATTAACTCTCCATTAGCTCAATCTGATCTACTCACACAGGCCCGGGACAGCTCTTAGGGGGGTTCATCCTCCCCCCACTTGTCACAAACTCCAGAACCTCCTGGTTGGTTTTGCAGGGATAAGGCATGTAGCCTAGAGAGAAAATCTCCCAGAGCAGTACACCAAACGACCTGCAGAGAGAGAGCAGAGGTCAGAAAAAATAGTTGATATGAGAAATCAGCTGCTTCAGAAAGTATTGATACCCCTTGACTTATTCCACATATTGTTATGTTACAGCCTGAATAAAATATGGATTACCCATAATGACAAAGTGAAAACATGTTTTTAGACATTTTTCCAAATCTATTGAAAATGAAATACAGAAATATCTCATTTACATAAGTATTCACATCCTGAGTCAATACTTTCTAGAAGCATCTTTGGCGGCGATTACAGCTTTGAGTCGTCTTGGGTATGTCTGTATTGGCTTTGCACATCTGGATTTGGGGATTATTTTGAAGGGAGAGGGGAGTCTCAAAGATTTTCAATGGCACTGAAGTCTGGCCTTTGGCTGGGCCACTCAAGGTCTTTCACATTCTTGGTCTGAAGTGTTGCTTAGGATGTATGCTTGTGGTTATTATCCAGATGGAACCTAAATCATTGTTTTCACTCTGTATTTGCCCATATTTGTCTCCATGCATTGCTCCCTCTATCCTTACCAGTCTCCCGGTCCCTGCCTCTGAAAAGCATCCCCATAGCATGATGCTGCCACCACCATGCTTCACGGTAGGGATGGTGTTAGACCGGAAATAAGCTGTGCCTTGTTTTCGCCAGACAAAGAGCTTTGCATTCAGGCCAAAGAGTTACATTTTTGTCTCATCAGAACACAGAATATTTTGCCTTATGATCTCAGAGTCTTTCATGTGCCTTTTTGCAAACTCCAGGCGTGCTGTCATGTGCTTCCGTCATGCCAGTATCCCATAAAGCCCAGATTCGCGAAGTGCTGTAGAGACTGTTGTCCTTCTGGCAGGTTCTCTCATCTCAGCCAATGAACTCTGTAGTTCTGTCATAGTGGTCATTGGGTTCTTGGTCACCTCCCTGACCAAGGTCCTTCTTGCCCGGTTGCTCAGTTTGGTCAGACAGCCAGCTGTAGGCAGAGTCTGGGTAGTTCTATATTTCTTCCATTTCCCAATGATGGAGACCACTCTTCTCTTGGAAACTTTCAACACTAGACATTGTTTTATACCCTTTCCCAGATATTTCTCGTCACAATTATATCTCTGAGATCTACAGACAGTTCTTGGACTTCATGGTATAGTTTCTGCTCTGACATGCACTGTCAACTGTGGGGCCTTATATAAACAGGTGTGTTTCTTTCTAAATCATGTTCAAACCATTTGAGTTGGCCACAGGAAACGGGATACACCTGAGCACAATTTGGAGTGTCATTGCAAATGGTTGTTAATACTTATGTCAATGAGATATATCTGTATTTCATTTTCAATAAATTAGCAAAAATGTCTAAAAACCTGTTTTCACTGTCATTGTGTGTAGATGGCTAAATAAACAAATTCTGTCTGTAACACAACAACATGTGGAATACTTCAAGGGGTATGAATACTTTCTGAAGGCACTGTATGTACTGCTACTGGTCATTCAACTACAGTTTGGATACATCATGTAATAGAGTGAATGGGTTACCAGGTGTCAGTCTTGCAGGTGAAGATGCCCTCCATGAAGGCCTCTGGAGGCATCCACTTGACGGGAAGCATGGCACGGCCACCCTTTCTGTAGTAGCTGGCCCTGTGGAGGAGAATGAGTCATGGTTAGTGTCTGAAACCCCTCTATAACTAAATGGGAATAGTACGCTCAAGTCTTCACTGCGTGGAGACTAGACTGATCCAACAGATATGTTGAGATATCAGCTGGGAAAAACACAGAATGGAGAAATTAAACATTACAAGGCGTTAAGATCCTTTTGGGGGGATGCTGAACGAAAGCAACAAGCAGCATGGTACTGGGACAGAGAGAACTGGTGGTTAAGTATACCTGTATATGTCACGCGCCATTCCAAAGTCTCCTATCTTAGCCACTCGGTCTGGTCCAGGGCAGGTCAGCAAACAATTCCTGGCAGCTATATCTCTGAAACACATAACAAACAGCATTGAATACCTCTTTATGTAGTATGAATACTGTATACAAAAGGCTAATGGTTTGGTAGGAGGACATGGTAACCTGTGGATGAAGTGGTTCTCTTCTAGGTAGCGGCAGCCGAAGGCGATGTCTCTGGCCACATGTAGCAGCTCCAGCATGGTGAGGGAGGAGCTCTGACTCTGAAAAGACACCACATCCACAAAACCATTACTACTAACAGACCCATAGGGCTGTTGAACACTTCTGGCAGCTGAGAGACACTCTGCTACCGACCGTTTTGGGTCGGTTCTGTCTCAGGAAGCTCTTCATATCGCCTCCAGTCATCAGCTCCAGGAGGATACAGCGGGGCAGAATCTGCAGACTCACCCCGATGCAGCGCACTATGTTCTGGTGGCTGAACTTACTGTGGACACACAAGAACAGTGGTGGTGAATACACTTCTGTACCTCAGGCTAGGAGAGTTGGCCAGACACCAGCTGTAATGGCTTTAGGGTACAGGACTGTTTTTTACAAGTTGTGTGTGATATGGTGTGGTGGCATCAACATATTAATGAATGTGTCTGTGTTTATGTCTAGGCTGTGTCTAGTATTATTAAATCACCAGGAAACACTCCAGGGCCCAATTTACCCCAGGGTACTCATTATGTACTCTGTTGTGCCTGTCTTAGACCGACAACGTCTGCTCGACAGAGATGCTTTTTAAATGCTTTCAGCAGAGCTCCATTTGGAGGTGAGACAGATTTCTTCCTGCAACCAGCTGCTTGTTACCTCAACGGTGATGAATTACCTGACTCTCTATGATAAACAACAGCTGGTAAGCTTTTTACCAAAATAAGCAGTGAATGAGTAGAGTCACAAAACAAAACATGGCATCAGATTAGACTGCCAAGCGCTAAGGGATGGTATGACAGTGTGTGGGTGTCGTCTGCCTCCCTCATACGTTACACTATGTTACTGTGTGTGTGTGTGTGTGTGTGTGTGTGTGTGTGTGTGTGTGTGTGTGTGTGTGTGTGTGTGTGTGTGTGTGTGTGTGTGTGTGTGTGTGTGTGTGTGTGTGTGTGTGTGTGTGTGTGTGTGTGTGTGTGTGTGTGTGTGTGTGTGTGTGTGAGAGAGAGAGCACGAGCGAGCGAGTGAGAGAGTGTGTGAGAGTGAGAGAGTGTGTGAGAGTGAAAGTGTGTGTGAGAGTGAGAGTGTGTGTGAGAGTGAGAGTGAGAGAGAGTGAGTGAGAGAGTGGAAGTGGATGAGGCCCTGTGTGTTCCAGCCTAGTCCACCTCATAATCAGAGCCTCCATCAGGAAATCCATTTCGTCCTGTTCGGAGCAGATCTCCGGAAGAGTCTATGGAGCAGAAAGGTAATAACAGTCAGTCGCTCGCTCCCGATTCAGAACAGAACACATGCAGAGAGAGAGACACGCCATGGCATGCACTCATCAGATGATTCACCCAAGGAAATTACAGTGGATTTTCATAACAGACTTTTCTTGAGAAATGAACTGTGTTCTGTACAATGTTAATGTCTACAGTACGTATGTGCAGTGATGTTACATTTTAAACCTACTATTATATTATAATGTAATCAGTCATTGTTTGAGTTGCATCTTGCATTTTTCCAAGCAGAAGTGATACAAACTGACATGTCGTGTCAGAGTGAAACACAGAAGGATCAGTGTTGGAGTCTTTTTAAACCAGCGTGATCTCCTTTGTTAGGTTACAGGTCTGTACGTCACTATTACTTACAACACAGAGCTAGAGCCTTTCTTAAGGCAGGTGTAAATACACCTGACCAGCAGTACACATTATGAAGGAAGTGCAGAGGGAAACTGCCATAGAGGAGGAACACTCTTAGTTACTCTTAGCATTTTAGTCAAAAGGTTATCAATATTAGTCCCAATTGTTTACACACTAAAACTGGACCATGAGGCACAATGACCCAAACTTGTAACTAATTTACAGGTTTGGGTCATTGTGCCAGACACCACATCTGCAATACTAGTGGCACATGTTTTGCTTTACACCCAGACTGCAATTTTATAACAAACATTCGGCAAAACACAACACACAATGCTCTACCTTTGGCACAACCTTCACAACTAAAATATCTTGTGTGCAAATGAAAAGCAACTCAGTTCAACAAGCTAAGCTCAATCACCAATTGATCACTTTCTCTCTTCACATGTGCAAACACTAATTGCATAAATGTTCCCTTTGCAATCAGACCTTTGATATGGATAAAAATCCCACAGGTGAAAACTCCTGTGTTTGGAGAACAATGGAAGCAAACTTGGCAGAGAGAGGTGGAGGAGAGGTTGAGGTGGGGGTAGAGGTGGAGGTAGAGGTAGAGGTAGAGGTGGGGGTAGAGGTGGAGGTAGAGGTAGAGGTAGAGGTGGAGGTAGAGGTAGAGGTAGAGGTGGAGGTGGAGGTGGGGGTAGAGGTGGAGGTAGAGGTAGAGATAGAGGTGGAGGTGGAGATAGAGGTAGAGGTAGAGATAGAGGTGGAGGTGGAGATAGAGGTAGAGGTAGAGGTGGAGGTGGAGGTTTGGGTAGAGGTGGAGGTAGAGGTGGGGGTAGAGGTAGAGATAGAGGTGGAGGTGGAGATAGAGGTAGAGGTAGAGGTAGAGGTGGAGGTGGGGGTAGAGGTGGAGGTAGAGGTAGAGGTAGAGGTGGAGGTGGAGGTGGGGGTAGAGTTGGAGGTAGAGGTAGAGGTAGAGGTGGAGGTAGAGGTAGAGGTGGAGGTGGAGGTGGAGGTGGGGGTAGAGTTGGAGGTAGAGGTAGAGGTAGAGGTAGAGGTGGAGGTGGGGGTAGAGTTGGAGGTAGAGGTAGAGGTAGAGGTGGAGGTGGAGGTGGAGGTGGAGGTGGAGGTGGGGGTGGGGGTAGAGTTGGAGGTAGAGGTAGAGGTAGAGGTGGAGGTGGAGGTGGGGGTAGAGGTGGAGGTAGAGGTAGAGGTAGAGGTAGAGGTGGAGGTGGAGATAGAGGTGGAGGTAGAGGAATATGTTATTTGTCTTATGCAGCTGTATGACCCAGTGGGTGAATAAACTTAGTTTGAGCTTTACTAAGCATCCGTGAGTTTTACTCTTATTTAGAACCTTACAAAGGCGAAACAAGTACATGTTTCATGTATTACTGTATGAAATTGGGAGCTATATTGCTTTGCAACATGTTTATCTTGTATACTGTATTACTGTAGTGTTTACTGTACTGCATGCTATTTTGTTTTTGTAGAACTGAAAGACGAACACCACGTACGTGGTGGTAAAACGCATCTATTTACAGACGAACAGGAGGCTGCCATTGTGCAAATGGTAGTTGAAAATAATGCCATAAAACTGCGGGAAATCGAACAACAGATTATTGAAAACCCTGCCACCTTCAATATCAGAGTGAGTTTATCATGAAAATCAGCCAAGACCTCAGAAAATGAATTGTAGACCTCCACAAGTCTTGTTCATCCTTGGGAGCAATTTCCAAATGCCTGAAGGTACCATGTTCATAGGTAGAAACAATAGTACACAAGTATAAACACCATGTGACCACGCAGCCGCCATACCACTCAGGAAGGAGACGCGTTCTGTCTCCTAGAGATGAACATACTTTGGTGCGAAAACTGCAAATCAATCCCAGAACAACAGCAAAGGACCTTGTGAAGATGCTGGAGGAAACATGTACAAAAGTATCTATATCCACAGTAAAACGAGTCCTATATCGACATAACCTGAAAGGCTGCTCAACAAGGAAGAAGCCACTGCTCCAAAACCGCCATAAAAAATCCAGACTACGGTTTGTGACTGCACATGGGGACAAAGATGGTACTTTTTGGAGAAATGCCCTCTGGTCTGATGAAACAAAAATAGAACTGTTTGGCCATAATGACCATCGTTATGTTTGGAGGAAAAAGGGGGAGGCTTCCAAGCCAAAGAACTCCATCCCAACCATGAAGCACGGGGGTGGCAGCATCATGTTGATGGGGTGCTTTGCTGCAGGAGGGACTGGTGCACTTCACAAAATAGATGGCATCATGAGGAGGGAAATTATGTGGATATATTAAAAAACTACAATATTTGGGTCATTTTTCCAAAAACCAGCCTGAAACTCTTTCTAAAGTCTGTTGACATCTAGTGGAAGCCATAGGAACTGCAATTTGGGAGGACTTGGGCTTGTAATTACAGTACTAGCCATGAAAACAGTGGTAAGCTGAAAAAAATAAAAAAATTCATTGGGATGGTTTGTCATCGGGGTTTCGCCTGCCATATCAGTTCTGTTATACTCACAGACATAATTTTAACAGTTTTAGAAACTTCAGAGTGTTTTCTATCACTTATATGCATATCTTCTAGCTTCTGGGCCTGAGTGACAGGCAGTTTACTTTGGGCACGCTTTTCATCCGGACGTGAAAATACTGCCCCCTATCCCAAATTATTAATGCTTGGTCGCAAATGGGTTTTCCAAATGGACAATGACCCCAAGCATACTTCCAAAGTTGTGGAAAAAAGGCATAAGGACAACAAAGTCAAGGTATTGGAGTGGCCATCACAAAGCTTTGACCTCAATCCAACAGAAAATGTGTGGGCAGAACTGAAAAAGCATGTGCAAGCAAGGAGATCTACACACCTGACTCAGTTACACGAGCTGTGTCAGGAGGAATGGGCCAAAGTTAACCCAACTTATTGTGGAAAGCTTGTGGAAGGCTACCCAAAACGTTTGACCCAAGATAAACAATTTAAAGGCAATGCTACCAAATACTAATTGAGTGTATGTTAACTTCTGACCCACTGGGAATGTGATGAAAGAAATAAAAGCTGAAATAAATCATTTTCTCTACTATTATTCTGACCTGTCACATTCTTAAAATAAAGTGGTGATCCTAACTGACGGTTAAATGTCAGGAATTGTGAAAAACTGAGTTTAAATGTATTTGGCTAAGGTGTACGTAAACTTCCCGACTTCAACTGTATGTGTGCTTACAGTATGCTGTTTGACATGTATTGAGTCATGTTGAAATATAAAACAAAAAATGTTGCATTTGTGTTCCTTTCTTGTTTGAGTACACACAAACAATATACAGTATAACAACAAAATCTTAGTCTTTACACTGAAATAGGTTCTGATAGTAGTGTTTTGAATTTGTCACATTGGTGTGATCTCGGTTGTCACTAAGTTTGATTAATTTGATTTGTGTGTGTGTCTCATTTGTATGCCGAGTTTAATTTTGAGCAGGGAGTACATGATTTTGATTGCTGTGTTTCATTTTGCAAGATGTCTGTGGGGTTTCGGGAAATTGGCTAACTATTTTGTGTTTTGCGCTTACAATTTTGAGTACATGAGATGTAGTTTCAGCAAACGTGTGTTAACAACTGGGAAAAACTGTAAACATCATCTTCTACACTTGTTTTTGGCTATTCATGCATTTCATGCAATGGCCAAGAGGAATTATATAATTTTAACTGTTCTGTGCTGATATATTCTTAGTCATGGAGGAGCTATGGAGCCGAAAGAAGAGGAACTGACCTTTATGGCCACTTGCATGGCTGTGTTCTCTCCATTCATCCCTAGAACCTGGCCTTCATACACCTCCCCAAATGCTCCATGGCCCAATGCCCTGCAAACACACACCAAGCCAGACAGGTGACAAAGAGCTTCACTCCAGAGCTTCACTCCAGAGCTTCACCCCAGAGCTTCACTCCATCATGTAATGCACATTGTAGCTTATAGTTAAGTGCTCAGTCAGCTGTACTGTGTGTGTGGACTACCTGAGGAGAGTGATGTTCTTGCGCGGTACTTCATTCAGCTCACTCAGCGAAGCAGCCTTGCCAGCAAAGCAGTAGTTTGGGTTGTAATCTGTCATGATGGTGGATGACCGGATCTTACTCAGCTTGTATTCTGGGCTCTGGAGACGCAGCCTGACCGCGTGCAGCTGGTTCTTCTTACGGTAGTATACTGTAGGAGAGAGAGACCAGGAAGACAGTGTTGGTTACTGTCATACAGTCCTCGGCTTCAAACTGTTGCTTTACTGTACCTATCAGAGACATAACAACACACTATCCCTGCATCAGACACACTACCCTAATGTCTGTCTGTCCTCTAACCTCTGGCCTCTGACCTCTGGCCCTGGTCCAGTCAGTGACTAGCTGTGAGTCTGTGAGTTGAGGACCGAGGACTCACCCTCCGTGGAGGCGGCCCGCGGCCTAGATGCAGGTTGGTAGTCTGCCTCAGGGGCTGGGTGGGGGCCCTGGGGGGGCGATGCGTGGTGGTGAGAGGTGCCCTCTGCCGTGACGTCGAGCTGCAGGTGCAGACAGACGCGACGCTCGGGGGGAGGAGTGGGGGGGCCGTGGACAGACTACCAACCTACTTGGGGGAGAGCTCAGGTGAAGAGACAATGTTAACTGTCTGAGGTCTGTCTCCACCTGGATGGGCCCTCACCATGGGCCACAGTGGGGCTGCTTGACCATCTGGCTTTTGGGTTGAGTTGAGTGTGTGTGTTGTATTGTGTTGTGTGTGTGTGTGTTGTGTTGAGTTGAGTGTGTGTATGTTGTGTTGTGTGTGTTATGCACGTTGTGTGTTAGGATATAGAGAAACTATATATTGATACTGTACAGTATGCCTTTTGAATTGACAGTGCTAGAGACAGGAAGCAGCTCTGATATCACTTCCTCTGAGGCTTATGGGAAAGTTCTGTGGTCTTACGCAAAGGGACTTTCACTCCACAGTGAAGCTTTGTGTTAATGACAGGTTTTAATGATTTAGCATTGGAAAAAAAACAGTTCCACTTCAGTCATAGCACAGTGTGTTACAGTTAGTGCACAAGTCAAACTCTAAATATGAGGATCTCATACCGACATAGAGGGAATGTTGATATTTGGTGATATCAGTTTGTCTGACATCATCAAGAAAAAATTATACCATCCCACTGGGCACACACTGGTTGAACCAATGTGGAATAGATGTTGAATAAGACACTCCATGATCAGACACTCCTTAATCAGCACTGTCAGGAAAGTAAGAGTTCTACACTGCCAGAACCCCCTCCCCTCATACTGCAGCACACGGTCGTCAAAAAGGGAGCGGTCAAAGAGAAACGGAAAATTATCCCTCACTGTTAAACATTTCTGTCCCAAAAATGAAAAAGACAATCAGTCCATTTTTGGAGCATGAGCACACATAAAGTACACATATAACACAGTAGCAGCATTCATTATGATATGAATCATTGATCGCTCATTGGCAAGACGAGGTTAGACACTAATATTAGTATAATAGATTATTATTCTTTCTTTCACTCCTCAATGTTTCCAAAGCAGAATAATCATAGGTACAACTTAAAAGTTAATAGCAGTCATTTCCCTCATTCCCTAATCATTCCTTTTAACAGGCTTATTGTGCAATCATTAGCATTAAGCGATTAAACCATGTTTTAACTTGAATTAAAATAAACCCATGTGATTATAAAACAAGTATAAAAGGTAAGAATTGTTACTGGTGTGGCGATTTGTCCAATGTGCACTTTTAAGCATGACTAGATAAACAGTATATGTATGTTATTGCACATACTTGGGACCATCCATCCCAATGTGCCAGACCACTAAATGAATACTTAGCCAGCCCCTTCACTCTGATAGAAACATCTTAGATTTTGTGGAAGTAAAGTGCAAGAGTGAAAGGTGGCTAGACAGTAATCCCTTCAGCCCCTCCTAAAGTATGTGTATCACAGTTCAAATCAGTTCATTCTCTACCAGGCTTGATATCTGGAAGAAATATAATGCCCAAGGGCTGACAAGACAAACCCATTTTTGTCAATGTGGATTTCCCAAAAGAGGATTATAAGCAACAATTCCTAAAAGGCCACCTTTGGTACTATTTTCTACAAGTATCTTCCTGACTGTTAAATGCAGTGTTGAATCATGGACTTCCACCATTCACTCACATCCAGCATCACATTTCCCTCAAAGAGAATACATTAAACCACAGCTTGGTTTACAATGCCAAGCTCCTGCCTTTTCATGATGCTTTCATTGTCAGAAAGTTAAATACAGTATCATTGGCATGGAAAGAAACAGCTCACAGACGGTGAAAGGTGGAGGGCACAGAATCAACACAGAATTGGAAGAGGCTCTTACTGAGGGTGAGGCTGGCGCAGGTCAGGACGATGACCGTCACCACGATGGTTGCCACCACAGCTAGGATGAGGGACAAGGACAGCTGGCCTTCTGGAGCGAGGCCCTGATGGGCTGCTAGGGGGTCAGAGGTCAGGGTTAACAGAGAAAGCTGGAGAACCACTCAGATCATAACAATGCATCAAAGACAATGGGATTACTCGAGAGGTAGTTCCTTCCGTAACATTTCTCAATTTCTCTCCTTTTATGAGTGTACCATTTCCAGAGAAACACAGTGGTAGATCTTTTAAATTTAGCATATATGATCCCAAAACACATCTAGTAAAATTAGGGTTTTTACTTGACTGTTACCTGTGCAGGTGACGTTGTCACTGGCCAACACCTCCTCATTGTGACAGAGGCAGATGATGAGTTGAGTGTCCTCGTCCCATTTGCAGCTCTGGGTCTGGCAGTGACCGCAGTTGAGCTGCACCTTGATCTCACATTCTCCATGGCTCTCCATGGCTGAGTGGGGAGAATGACAGAGGAAGTTCACCACATGAATCTCACAAGAAGAATGCTGTAGCAGAAGCACCGGTCAACTTAGCCATATCTATGGCTAAAAAGAGAAGCTGTTTTGCAATCAGTGTTCTTTCTCTTCTTCATAACGTTGTCAAACACTGGACTTCAATTCTTAACTATGGTCAACTAAAACAAATCATGGTTTCACTGTAAAGTCGGTACTGCATGGCCATGGGTCAGTTAACTGTTTTAGTTTGTGTCTTTTTCATGTCTGTCACTACACAGAGAACTGCTTTGTATTCTATCCTGCATTGGCGGCACATGCATTGGACTCAAATGACATTGTCGTGCCGTAAAGAATTGAGGGGCTGTCTGTTCCTCTACATCATTGAAAAAAGAGAAGGTTGCATGGCGCCAGGATCAACAGGATCCGTGAGGCCCTGAATTAGTTAACTAGTGTCTGAGGGATGAGGAGCCCATCCCTTCTTCTCCCACTGAATCAGAATCAGGTGGTAGAGACACACAAACCTCTGTGTTACGGCCTTGGCTCGCTCTCTGCTCTCCCCCTCCTCTCTTCTGGCCCCCAGTGACACTGATGAAGGAGGAGAAAGCCTTACCTGCCAGCGGATGGAGAAATATTTCCCCCGTGGGATTAACAAAGGAGATGCCATCCTGACCGCCCGCTGTGATGTCATCAATCAGCGCAGCATCGCCACCTTGATATAGATGAAACACGATAAGTGAATGTAGAGAGATTGTAAAAGTCTATGTTTGAGCTAATAATAACAATGGTTTACTATTGCTTGCATAACATATGCTCACATTATAAATGGCAATCTTTATTTTGATCAAAGATGGTCTGGGTAGAGGGAGTATGTGTGGTATTTTAACGATGTTGAAAGAAATCACGTTTTTCTCAGTCTGTACACATCTCCTCTCAGTGTGTGCCATGTTTTTCAGAGGAGCCAAACGGACCTCCAATCTTATCAGTCAATTAAGTAGAACTTTCTTCCCCAGACAACACAAAAAGCAGGGTCTTTCATGATCTCAGTATGAGTTTAACCTGTATCATAATGTCACAACATTCAGAGAGGGATGTTTATTCTGTCACCAATCCATGACTAGTAAATCATACCAGATAAAGGCAGAAAAGCAGTGAATGTTATCAGCCTTCCCCTTTCCTTGGGGCCAATGAAAATTCTCCAGCATAAATGTATTTGTCAGATTCATCACAGCTAGAAAAGAGCTGGAGGCTACAGAGGGAGGATCTTAAATCCTATAATAACACCCCTAGCAGTACAGTATGGCACATAGGAAAGCAGTAAATATTATTATGAATGTGTGTTAGATTACCTCTGTATCCGCCTCCTCCTCCTCCAGCAGTGCAGGCTCCCCCTCCCCCTCCAAACCCCCCGAAGGTGGCCCAGGACAGTTTGGATAAGGCTTGGGGGCAGGAAGAACCCCCCTCTGCTCCCTCCAGAAGAGACTTCCCTGCCCACAGGTGGCTGGAGGAGTCCTTCCAGCCTCCACCTCCCCCTGAAGCACACACACACACACACACACACACACACACACACACCTCTTTTAGCCATCACTCTCTCTAAACACTTCTTCTATTGATGTTTGCATAAGATGTGTCGATAAATTCTCCATAAGAACTTGCTGGTCAAGGAGGATTTACAGGGAATGTTCCATGAGTCTTTTCCAAGTACATTAATACAGTATTGCCATATACACTATGTATTTTCTTCCTTTTCAATGGTTGCATAAGTCAAAAGGCTGCAACCAAGATTATAAGCAGACCCATAGGATAACCAGGGGTCAGGGCCAGCTTCTTGATATAAACACATGCACTCCTGCCCTTTCTCTGACACCTTCTACTGAAGACGCTCAAGTAGGAGCTTTAGCAGTCAGAGAAATGAAAGCCATGTGTTTTCAAGGAGCAGATAGCTAGCTCTGTGAAGAGAATCTCAGAGGGAAGGGAAAAGTGGAGGGGGTGAAGTGAGGGGGGAAACCCAACCAACCTGCTGCTCCAGTCTTGCCATTGGAGCTGGAGGCCACTGTGTCGTTCTCATACTGCTCCAGAGTGATCTGGTCCAAGCTGCTCTCTGGGTCCTCCAGGTAGGCCTTCCCTCCACCACCAGCCGCTATCAGTAGAGGTACCAGCACCCCACCCTCCATCTGGCAGGGGTCACAGGGGTCACAGGGGTCACAGTCAAACACAATAGCAGCTTAAAAGGTCCAATGCAGCCATTTTTATCTCAATGTCAAGTTATTTCTGGGTAACAATTAAGTATCTTACTGTGATTGTTTTCAATGGTCAAAAATAAACAAAAATAGCTTCTTAGCAAAGAGCAGTTTCTTAAGCAATAATTTTGCTAGGACTATCAGGGAGTGGTCAGAGTGGGTTTTGGAAGAGAGGATTGGAACTGTAATTTATCGCCCGGTGATGTCATTAGGCAGACAAAAACTCCATCCCACCAAAACAGGCTGAAAAAAAAAGCTTACACTAGGGGGCTTTATTTTAACAAACCTAACACAATGGTAAATCTAAGCGCAGGCGGTAGAGCTATAGTTTCAGGAGGGTGTCAGAAATATTTTTGCTATTGTCACTATCACAATTATCAAAACATTTGCTGGCATTGGCGTGAAAGGGCTGAGTTTTGATGAATAAACAAGTTGTGGGTGTGTCTAGGCTTGGCCCTTCACTGGCCAATCAGAACGTGCTCCATAGTGAAATATTGTATGTGGTTGCTTCAAGTTGTGTATTTATGGTCTTTTATGTTCTGCCTTTGTATCAGTTCCAATGTTAGTCCATTACTCTTGGAACTAACCATCCCGGATCCGGGAGAATTGTCATCAACTACACTAATTAGCATAGCGCAACGGTCAAAAAATATAACTCGAAAATATTCATATTCATGAAATCACAAGTGAAATATAGTGAAACACAGCTTAGCCTTTTGTTAATCACCCTGTCATCTCAGATTTTGAAATTATGCTTTACAGCCAAAGCAAGACAAGCGTTTGTGTAAGTTTATCGATAGCCTAGCATAGCATTATGTCCAGCTAGCAGCAGGAAGCTTGGTCACGAAAATCAGAAAAGCAATCAAATGAACCATTTACCTTTGATGAGCTTCAGATGTTTTCAGTCACGAGACTCCCAGTTAGAAGGCAAATGTTCCTTTTGTTCCATAAAGATACATTTTATACCCAAAATACCTCAGTTTGTTGGTCACGTTATGTTGAGAAATCCACCGGAAATAGCGATCACGACAACACCAAAAAAAAAATCCAAATTATATCCATAATATCGACAGAAACATGGCAAACGTTTTTTATAATCAATCCTCAAGGTGTTTTTCAAATATCTATTCCATAATATATCAACCGGGACAATTGGCGTTTCAGTAGGAGCGAGAGGAAAAATGACTACCTCTTTCTTTTAAGCAAGAATCACTCTGAGAGCCCTCAGCTGGCCACTGATGCAATGTAGTTGTTTACGCTCATTCTTCAACATAAAGACGTGAAACTACGTCAAAATGCCGTAGACACCTTAGAGAATACATAGAAAAAGGAATCTGATTGATATCCCTTTCAATGGCCAATAGGGGTGAATAGGAACACAACGGTTTCAAAACATGAGTCACTTCCTGATTGGATTTTTCTTAGGCTTTCGCCTGCAATATCAGTTCTGTTAAACTCACAGACAATATTTTTACAGTTTTTGGAAACTTTATAGTGTTTTCTATCCCAAGCTGTCAATTATATGCATATTCTAGCATCTGGTCCTGAGAAATAGGCCGTTTACTTTGGGCACGTTATTTTTCCAAAAATGAAAATAGTGCCCCCTAGCTTCAATATGGACTGCAAATAGCTTACAGAAACCAAATAAAAAATGTAGACCTATTTTTGATAAATACATTCACTTCAATCCATTTGCAGTCCATATTGTTCTAAGTAATTGCACGGCTTCAATAGCATTCTAGCAGGGGCTAGTCCTACTGTAAATTGCATTATGGCTTAGCATTGACATGTCAAACATTGTCAATAAGCAAGATTACATTTATTATTGATAAGGCCTAAAAAGAGAATGAATAATTAGAATCAAATTCTAAACAAAACAACAACTTATTTTAATATTAAAACAAAGCAGACCATGGAGGGTTTTACGCACATCCTAACGTTTCACAGTAGCTGGACAAAGATCCTGAATAAATAGAAAGGGAGAATGTCCACTCACCGTTGTACTGCTCCCAAATAGGCCTATGTTTTATGAACATAGTCGGAACCATCTTAGAGATCAGATCGCCTTCACACATCTCTACAAGTAGCATTATAAGTGTCCCATGTACATTGTCACCATAAAACCAGGAAGGTCGATCATTCTAATAAGTTTGGTTGTAATACAATTTTATGAAAAACAAGCAATCAGTATTTTTTTAACAACAACAATAATAAATACATGTAAAATGTAATGACATCATAAAATCTCCAGGATTAAAGACACTGTTGAACCAGCCTTCGTTATAGTAGGCCCGATGGAGGGCTTTCGGAAATTAGCACATTGGATTATGTTTTTAAGGACACACCTTAAATATTTCCAGCCACCCACCTGAGTGCAAGCAAAATTATATTAGACAGGTTAATAGCTGAACCTGGCGTTAGGGCTGGAACATGCCAGTTTTTAAATGATGAAACCAACGTGCATTTGACACTAGCGCCGCCTTAACACCAGCCAAAAATAGAATCCTAAAAGGGCATTATCATAATTTTCACAATTTCACATTATTGTTCCAACCTCAGTGTGGAAATATATGTAAAACACAGGAAAATCCAATTTTTGACTGCACTCAGCTTTTACGAGGACCACTCTACCCTCTGTCATAGTCCATAGTGCAACTGAAGGTCCAGTCCTGCGTTTCAAAGAGATAAAACCTCTAGATTAAAGGGTTCTTGTCATACAAACCAGTTAACATAAACTCTGTCCTCTACTGCTTGTAACACTACATCTGTAGATAAATACCATGATAAATAATATTTTAGAATGGCTTCAGAAGACCTTCTAAGCTCATCCATCGGTTCATATCTAACAGCTACATGTGCTTCCGATGGACACCATCATGGCTTTCAAGTTAGGTCTTACCTTGTAGATATAGGTGGCTCCTCCGCCTCCCCCTCCTCCCCCTGCCCACTCTTCACCAGTGAACTCATCTTCTATCACCGAGGATTCCCCCAGGCAGATCTTCTGTGTCAGGGGATTTCTCTACAGAGAACATTTGAATGTGGTTAGATCAGAGAGAGAGATTTTCTTTTCATACCATCAGGAGATAAATACTTCAGGATGACACCCAAGATAGCAGAAAGTTGAAAGGAAAGTAAACGCTCACTAAAATGAATCGGACATATTTAAACAGCAGGTTATCCGGTAACACTTTATTTGGATAGTCCATCTGTAGACGCTCTATAGACTATTTACAGACTCAGTAACATGTTGACTATCTACTAACCCCTAGCTCTAACTCTAACCTTAAACCTTATTCTAACCCTAACCCTAACTTTAAACTTTATCTTAACCTAACCCTAACCCTAACCTTAGCAATCAGTTGCTTCTCAACAGATAGTCTGTTGATAGTATGGCCATCTGTAGAGCATCTACAGATGAAAAATCCGGACTATCCAAATAAAGTGTGACTGTTTATCCACCCATAATGTCCCCCGAGGTAACCTAACTCTCCCCTCTACGACTCACCCCTGGACAGGCATCCTCCCCCTGATGTCCCACCAGTATATACATGATGTCTCCCTTCTCAAGAGGGAAGATGGCTGAGATGAAGACCCCGTGGGAGCGCTTGTTGTGGTTCTTTGCTCCTTTGCCACCTGCGGCTCCATAGGCTGAGATCCTAAGGATTGCACAGTAAACCATAGAAATGGAATTAATAGAAAGTGTGTCTTCATTCAAGTCAATGATGACATAATGGTTGGACCGGCAGCCATTTTGAGTGCACCCATGCCAGGAAGTAAAAGCAGGAAGTGTACCTTTCAATCTGTGTTGTGATTTGTTGACATTACAAAAAATACATTCCATTGTTTGATCCACATAAATTAGCATCATTTGAATGAACATTCTACATGACCATGGCAATCCAGCATCAGCTGATAGACCATTCCAAAATACAATGGAAATTATTGCATCACAATACCAGGCAGCAATTGCGAGTGTACCTACGAGTTACCAGATTGCCAGGGTTAGAGCTTCCAAGCCCATTCTATTCATTCTATTTCTATGCAGTAAACTATGGTGGCAAAATAAC
This sequence comes from Oncorhynchus mykiss, assembly GCF_057628025.1. Classification (NCBI taxonomy): domain Eukaryota; kingdom Metazoa; phylum Chordata; class Actinopteri; order Salmoniformes; family Salmonidae; genus Oncorhynchus; species Oncorhynchus mykiss. Next base: position 59,312,652 of record NC_143040.1, read on the forward strand.
AAACTTTGTTATGTACATGCGCTGTATGAGCCTTAAAACCTGTACATTTTCACTGGCTGTTTCTCTCATGTAAGAAGAAGCCCGTGTTTTTCCTCTATTTTCTGAGCAACTTGGTCACTCGGCCAAAGACAAAGAGGTTCTGAGAGTGACCACAGGTTTCGGTCCATCCTGTTCTTTTCGTATCTTTCAAAGGCACTGCTGTGTGGAGATAAGAGAACAGAGACTAGCTTGAGCAGCAGTGACAATTCTATCAGCAGAAAGGAGTGACAAACTGGCGTTATCACTTGTTTGTGTGCAATGTTCCCACCATGCTCTCACACACCTGCTAAACTGCCACGTAGACAGAGGTTGTATTTTCATATTAAGGCTCTTAACTCTGCGCTGTTGTTGAGTGGATTGTTAACCAGCTCCAGATTTGCAAATCTTCTAATAAAAAGTTGTTGTTTTGAAAAATCTGCTGTCTCTCTTCCTTTTGATTAGAAATTCCACAACAATTCTTGTCGATGAGGATGGGATGGCTAACTCCGTTCGCTGATCGATCCTGGGACTCCAAGGTTAACTACACGCAGGGGCTGCATTAGATGTGGCTTGGGGAGCCCACACTCCGCCTGAGTGGAGCAGAAGGGACCCGCCTCGGACCCTCCAGGCAGCGTCAGTGGACAGATACGCCATTCCGAACAATAAAATGAAGGTTGAGACTGACGTCTCTAAAGTGCATGTTAAAATATAGATATTGTTATAGTCACAGAAGACTAATGTGTGTAGAGGAAAATTCACCATGTGTGAGTTTCACTGTGTGTGAAGAAAACCTTGTCTTAGTGACAAGGAGGGCTCTACTGTGTGTGTGGAAGAGAATTCATTGTATGCGAGTTTCACTGTGTGTGGGTTTCACTGTGTGTGAAGAAAACCTTGTCTTAGTGACAAGGAGGGCTGTACTGTGTGTGGAGAAAACCCTGCTTTATAGCACATTATTTGGCAAAGTACTAAATGAATATGAATTGATATGCCATGGTTTGTAATGGTCAGATGTAAATCCATGAGTTATGTGATTCCAGGACAGGGTCCTGAGATAGAAGTAAGAAACTATTCCTGCAGGTTAGCACATTATTTTGGAAGGAGCAATTTGACCAATGGAGCCGTAGGTGAATTGGTTATACTTGGGATAAAACACATACAACATTTTGTATTAGGGGGAAATACTGTATGGGTACAGAATTCTAAATTACATAAAGAAATTACAAAATATTTTGATGGCGAAGAAACAACCCCTTTTGAGTTAACCTATGATGCATTTATTTTTAAGTTAACCCATATTTCATTTGAAGAAAGAATGAGGTCCCTAACTAAATATAGCTTGTTTTGTGTGTTTGTTTTTGAGTGTGTGTGTATAGATGGAGTTTCCAAATGGGAGCCAAGAGCAGCAGGGGAGAACCCTGTCGGCCCAACCCGCAGACTGGACCAGGTGAAGGTAATGGTGGATAAGTGAGGCAGGAACATTCGGGAACAGGTACCGCTCTGGCACAAGGTAGCAGAATTTCCCTTGAAAGGCACATTAAGTGAAATTTTGTTATCAGAATGTGGAAAGAAGTTACAGGACTTTGAGAGATTAACCAAGAAAGGCAAGGCAAGTAGAATAGACTGGGATGATTTTAAGAAGTGGGAAAAAGAAGCAGAGAAGGGCAGATAAGAACATTAAAGGAATAATGGTAAATGATTAGAAAAGAAGGAGAAACAATGACTTTCCACCTCCCTATTATACCCCTGAATCCACTGCACCAGCACCTGCCCTTGTTGTCCAACAACGGTCTGCTCAGCCCCCTCTCCCGCCGCAGCTCTACCCCCAACAAGACCTGATAGGACTGCAGGACCATCAGACCCCTCAGAGGCAGCCCCAGAGCAGTAGGAACCATTCTACACACCACCTACAATGACTCCCGTTTCACTGGAGGACTACAGGCATAGATTGGAGAACTGTTTCCGCAAACACAGTGGCATCAGACCAGCAACCGATGACTACAACAGCCTCAACACCAGCGTTCCTTGCTGAAAATGGCCACAAAGTTTCTAAGAAAAAAAGGCTGGAGCTTGTGTCTAAAACTGTTAAGTATCTAGGACATGATATTACACCAAATGGTGTCTCAATCCGTTAAGTATCTAGGACATGATATTACACCAAATGGTGTCTCAATCCGTTAAGTATCTAGGACATGATATTACACCAAATGGTGTCTCAATCCGTTAAGTATCTAGGACATGATATTACACCAAATGGTGTCTCAATCCGTTAAGTATCTAGGACATGATATTACACTGTGGCATGAAATTGGCTCTAGAGCGTGTGGCTGTGATTCTATCTGTACCACAGCCAGTACCACAGCCAGTTACAAAACGACATATGTTGACACTTGCAAATCTTCTATTGTCGAGCCTGGCTGCCTGAATATGCTGAGGTTGTACAGCCACTCTCTGACCACAAGGGGGCGATGAATGACAAGATAAAGTGGAATCCAGGGGGACTCAAGGAGAACCATTAGTGGTTTATGCAATGACTACGGTTGCCACTACTCTAGAGAGTGCTAAATTACCACCACATCTGTCAGCCCAAGCTGCATAATTGTTTGCGCTCACTAGATGCATTTTGGCTTTGAAATTGAATTTAAGGGAACAAAATGTAATTAAAAATATGTCTGGAATTAGTTAACTGATTGATCTAAGAGTTGACTGCTGTTAAGAAATGTAACTGTTAAATAACTAAACAAATAAGGAGGGCTATCCCATGAATTAATGTGTGGACGCACACAATAACAGAATGATTGTGAGTAAATGATTGCATAATGATGAACTGTTTGAACTGTTTAACACATTTTTCTTGAGGACAGGTCAAATACCCGTCAAGTACAGCGCTGGAATGATACGTTTCTATGCTCTGTGTTGCACTTAACAATACCCTGAAGTCTATTTTCCCCAGAATTGAAGCAGCTTTGCCTGAACCAAATGGAGGACAGCTCCACAAACTTCAACCAGGTGATTGGGTGGTCATCAAGGACCTCCGCGGAAAGATTTGGCACCAACAGCGCTGGACTGGTCCATTCCAGGTGCCCCACAACTCAGACGAAGATGTACCAGCCGATGAATCGTCGTAAGCGACCCGAGTAGGCACGGGAAGACCAGGACCAGACTCTACGCATAATATTTGTTGCTTTGGTGGTCAGTCTTCTCATTGCAGCTGTTGTCTGGGCCCTGGGAGAAGTGGCCACAATGCAACTGAAGAGTACCAGCACAGTCCCACAGTGGGACTTAACTAACAGCCGCTCCAGCTCGAGCCAATGGCAGACTCAGGATGGGAGTCCAGCAGAAAATAACCAGCCCATTGTTTAAGAAGTCGGAATCAATGCATCAGCGTGATGATTGTCCTCTTTGCTCAGATGAAGAGTGTACTTCTGTATGACTGTTTGACTGTTGAAATTATTCCCTTAAGAATGTTTTGCACCATGTGAAGGTAAAGATCTCAGTGGCACAACAGAAGCCATTTACAAAGTTAACTTCTTATGGCTGTTTCCACATTCGGATGAAAAGTGTGCCCAGAGTAAACTGCCTGCTACTCAGGCCCAGAAGCTAAGATATGCATATTATTAGTAGAAAACACTATGGATAGAAAACACTCGGAAGTTTCTAAAACTGTTTGAATTATGTCTGTGAGTATAACAGAACTCATACGGCAGGCAAAAACCTGAGAAAAATAGGATTTTTAGGATGTTTTTAGCATAAATATTCAATAATGTTTCAACCGGAGAATTAGAAATGCAATGGAACGCAGCTACCTCTCACGGGAGAGCGCGTGATCAGCTCATGGCCTTCTGGCAGACCTCTTACTCAATTAGCTCTTATTCTCTCCTCCTTCACAGTGGAAGCCTGAAACAAGGTTCTAAAGACTGTTGACATCTAGTGGAAGCCTTAGGAAGTGCAATTGGACCAAATTTACACTGTATCTTGGATAGGCAAAGAGTTGAAAAACTACAAACCTCAGATTTCCCACTTCCTGGTTGGAATTTTTCTCAGGTTTTCGCATGCCATATGAGTTCTGTTATACTCACAGACATCATTCAAACCGTTTTAGAAACGTCAGAGTGTTTTCTATCCAAATCTACTAATAATATGCATATATTAGCATCTGGGACAGAGTAGGAGACAGTTCACTCTGGGCACGCTATTCATCCAAAAGTGAAAATGCTGCACCCTATCCCAAAAAGGTTAACTCTGCACTGTTGTTGAGTGGTTTGTTAACCAGCTCCAGATTTTCAAATCTTATAAAAAGTTGTTGTTTTGAAGAATCTTCAGTCTCTCTTCCTTTTGATTAGAATTTCCATGACATAACACTTGAGGAGACTACTGAAGGCCATGTTTGGTGTCAGGCCCTGTCACCTGTCCTTGAGATTGTCTCCACCCCCTCCAGGTGTCACTGATTTTCCCCAGTGTATTTATCCCTGTGTTTCCTGTCTCTCTCTGCCAGTTCGTCTTGTACGTTTTCCAAGTCAACCAGCATTTTTCCCATTCTCCTGCTTTTTGCTATTCTCCTTTTCTAGTCCTCCAGGTTTTGACGCTTGCCTCTTTCTGGACTCTGTACCCGCCTGCCTGACCCTTCTGCCTGCCTTGATCATTAGCTTGTCTGCCACTCTGTACCTGCTGGATCTGGTTTTAACCTTTTGCCTGTCCACGACCATTCTCTTGCCTACTCCTTCTGGATTAATAAACATCGTAAGACTCCAACCATCTGCCTCCAGTGTCTGTGTAACAGTATAACTTTAGACCATCCCCTCGCCCATACCCGGGCGTGAACCAGGGACCCTCTGCACACATCAACAACAGTCACCCACGAAGCATCGTTACCCATCGCTCCACAAAAGCCGCGGCCCTTGCAGAGCAAGGGGAATCACTACTTCACGGTCTCAGAGCAAGTGAAGTCACCAATTGAAACGCTATTTAGCGCGCACCACCGCTAACTAGCTAGCCGTTTCACATCCGTCACATCTGCATCTGGGTCTCGCCTTGTGTCATGATAGTTTGGTGCTTGGGTCAATGTATAAGAATGGCTACTCAAATGGATTGAATATTGCAAAAAGGTCAAGCCAGTTTTGGTCTCCATAGTGGATCAGAAGTTTCACAGCACCTTGAATCAGGCTGTAACAGTGGCAAAGTTAAGGTTGTGCCTGACAGAGGAACACTAACTTGTATCATCAGCTCAAATCATGGTTAATATTGACATACCAGCGGCAAGAAAAAGTATGTGAACCCTTCGGAATTACATGGATTTCTGCATAAATTGGTCATCACATTTGATCTGATTTTCATCTATGTCACAACAATAGACAAACATAGTGTGCTTAAACTAATAACACACACATTTTAGTATTTTTCTTGTCTATATTGAATACATTATTTAAACATTCACAGTGTAGGTTTGGAAAAGTATGTGAACCCCGAGGCTAATGACTTCTCCAAAAGCTAATTGGAGTCAGGAGTCAGCTAACCTGGAGTCCAATCAATGAGACGAGATTGGAGATGTTGGTTAGAGCTGCCTTGCCCTAAAAAAAACACTCACAAAATTAGCATTTTCTATTCACAAGAAGCATTGCCTGATGTGAACTATGCCTCGAACAAAAGAGATCTCAAAAGACCTAAGATTAAGATTTGTTGACTTGCATAAAGCTGGAAAGCCTTGATATTGTATTGTTGATAAGCTAAAAGCCTTGATATTGTATTGTTGATAAGCTAAAAGCCTTGATATTCATCAGTGCATGGAAAGACAAATTGTCCATAAATGGAGAAAGTTCAGCACTGTTGCTACTCTCCCTAGGAGTGGCCATCCTGCAAAGATGACTGCAAGAGCACAGCGCAGAATGCTCAATGAGGTTAAGAAGAAGCCTAAAATGTCAGACTTACAGAAATCTCTGGAACATGCTAACATCTTTGTTGACGAGTCTACGATGCGTAAAACACCAAACAACAATGGTGTTCATGGGAGGACACTAATGTCACTAAGAAGCCACTAATGTCCAAAAAAAACATTGCTGCATGTCTGAAGTTTGCAAAGGTGCACCTGGATGTTCCACAGCGCTACTGGCAAAATATTCTAGGACAGATTAAACTACAGTTGAGTTGTTTGGAAGGAACACACAACACTATTTGTGGAGAAAAAAAGGCACAGCACACCAACATCAAAACCTCATCCCAAGTGTGAAGTATGGTGGAGGGAGCATCATGGTTTGGGACTGCTTTGCTGCCTCAGGGCCTAGACAGCTTGCTATCATCAACGGAAAAATGAATTACCAAATTTATCAAGACATTTTGCAGGAGAATGTTCGGCTATCTGTCCGCCAATTGAAGCTCAACAGAAGTTGGGTGATGCATCAGGACAACGACCCAAAACACAGAACTAAATCAACAACAGAATGAATGGGTTCAACTGAAGAAAATAAGCCTTCTGGAGTGGTCCAGTCCTGAGTCCTGACCTCAACCTGATTGAGATGTTGTGGCATGACCTCAAGAGAGCAGTTCACACCAGGCATCCCAAGAATATTGCTGAACTGAAACAGTTTTGTAAAGAGGAATGGTCCAAAATTACTCCTGACCATTGTGCAGGTCTGATACGCAACTACAGAAAACGTTTGGTTGAGGTTATTGCTGCAAAAGGAGGGTCAACCAGTTATTAAATCCAAGGTTTATGTACTTTTCCCATCCTGCACTGTGAATGCTTACACGGTGTGTTCAATAAAGTCATTACATTTTATTTTATTGTTTGTGTGTTATTAGTGTAAGCAGACTGTGTTTGTCTATTGTTGTGACCTAGATGAAGATCAGATCAAATTGTATTTATGCAGAAATCCAGGTATTTACAAAGGGTTCACATACTTTTTCTTGCCACTGTAGCTATAGATTTACTGTAATCAGAGCTCAGCTGAGCCCCCAGACTACTCTTCTGTCCCCATAGATGAACCCCTTTTGGCTGCAGGTAAGAACCCTTTTGATTTCCATGTAGAACACTGTGGGAATGTTTCTACATGGAACCAAAAGGGGTTTTACCTGGAACCAAACAGGTTTTACCTGGAACCAATAAGGGGCCTTCAAAGGTCATCCTATGGGGACAGCCGAAGAACCCATTTAGGTTCTAGATAGCAGTGTAAGATAGAAAACAACATACCAATGCTAAAAAAGACGTGCAGAGAAGCCCCCCATATCTTCTCATTGTCTATCCTTACCCCTATTAACCAGTGGTGTACCACAGTCTCTGAGAGGCTGAGAGAATTTGCATTTTTAAAATAACATTTCCTGCTATTCTACACAGAGAAAATGTAGCAATTTTACAGCTAATTTCCTGTAATTTTTTAGATGGTTTATGACGTGTTCATATTCTGTCTGGGGAGGGGAGGGGGCACCAGAGAGATCTTAAATTATTAGAGGGCCTATGTCATAAACCCTCAAAGTTCCAGAAAGGGGTGAAAATGGCAGTCATATTGGTGTCCAACTGGAATTAATGGCAGCCATAACCAGACTAATTGGAATGAATAGCATTAGGGGCATAATCCTGATTTTACTTATGCAGATAAATAAAACAAAGTCATGTAAAATATCAGAAATGTTGTAATATAATTATTACCAACCTTAAATATTGTAATATAATCATAAATACTGTTTATACAGGTTTTATACAAATGTTCTGTATAATTAGCCTGGATCCCGAGCGGCACAGGCACTGCATCTCAGTGCAAGAGGCGTCACTATAGTACCTGGTTTGAATCCAGGTATCACATCCTGCCGTGATTGGGAGTCCCATAGGGCGGCGCACAATTGGCCCAGTAATGTCGGGGTTTGGCCTAAGTAGGCTGTCATTGTAAATAAGAATTTGTTCTTAACTGGCTTGCTAGTTAAATAAAGGTTAAATAAAAAATATAATAAATATATGTAAACAGAGCATGAATGTCTAAACATTTTTGGGGGTGGAAGCTTAGAGTGATTTGTACTGATTTCAGCCAGTCTATGGCTGTGGATTAACTGCATTGTTTTAAAGGAATGTTGGCATATTGCCAGTTAATTTGAAACATTTATGGAATCATTCCCCTAAAACTGTCTCGCTAGCTAGCTAACAAACATACATACAGTGCAGATAAATTCTTCAAAATAATTATTTAACACAATATCTTATCACTTGACTGGCAAACCATAGTTGACCAATTCCCTGACCCAATTGGCTGACCTTTATCCCATTTTAAGAAAATTCATGTCCATTCTAGTATTCTAATTCCTAATTCTATGGGGGCAAACTCCTAGGGTCCCCCAAGAGCCCCTGGGCCCCCAGCCTTGTGGGGGATGCGGCGGTGTATGGTAAGCCAGTGCTTTTAGCATCTAGTGTTGTAATAAGGCCGCGTGACTAGGACAGCAAACCAAAAAAAATAGTTCAAAGCCTTGGTTTGGCAGGGGCCAGATTAGGGAGAGAGAGTGAGCACAGATAGACTAATCTAAGTCTCTATCCGGTGAGTCATGCTTCTCACTCTGCCCCAGTCTTTCTATCTCTCACACACACACACGCACACACAAACACACACACACACACACACACACACACACACACACACACACACACACACACACACACACACACACACACACACACACACACACACACACACATAGCGCAGGAAGGCAGGCAGGCAGGGGCTGAGCCCCCGTCATACTCTTCCTCCCCTAACTTGGATGATGTGAAAATCAATCCTGATACTCCAGAGACTTGCCTATATTGATCGGTCTAGCAGATCCGTGACACTTAGTAGTATAGAAACTGTATTTAATCAGTTGACTGATTTTTCAGGTTGTGCTGCTTTCTGCCAGCTGTCAATACTGATGTACAGATGCAATCATTGGTCAAGGGGCTTGTTTCAAGCATCTTCTGCACCGCTCCCGAGTATACTACTCGCCAATGTCCAACCTCTTGACACCAAGGTAAACAAAATTAGAGCAAGGGTTGCCTTCCAGAGAGACATCAGAGATTGTAACATTCTCTGTTTCACGAAAACATGGCTCACTGGGGATTTTTTATCAGAGTCGGTACAGCCAATCGGTTTCTTCACGCATCGCAGCGACAGAAACAAACATCTCTCTGGTAAGAATAAGGGCAGGGGGTGTGCCTTATGCTTAACGAGTTGTGGTGTGATCATTACATACAGGAACTCAAGTCCTTTTGTTCACCTGACCTAGAATTCCTTAAAATCAAATGCCAACCGCATTATCTACCAAGAGAATTATCTCTCCCCCCCCCCCCCCCCCCCCCCCCAAGCAGACACCTCGACGGCCCTGAAAGACCTTCACTGGACTCTATGTAAACTGGAAAACATTTATCCTGAGGCTGCATTTATTGTAGCTGGGGATTTTAACAAAGCTAATCTGAAAACAAGGCTCCCTAAATTTTATCAGCATATCGAATGCATGACCCGGGCTGGCAGCACTCTGGATCATTGCTACTCTAACTTCCTGTCATGTATTGTCATGTTGTGTCTTTCTGTCCTTTCCTTTCACCCTGTCTCCCTCTGCTGGTCGTATTTGGTTACCTTTTCTCCCCCGCTTTCCCCCAGCTGTTCCTTGTCTCCTCCTGACTACCTCGTCACCCCGTTTCCCACCTGTTCCCTTTTTCCCTCTGATTAGTCCCCTATATCTCTCTCTGTTTTTGTTCCTGTCCTTGTCGGATTCTTGTTTGTTGTGTTTCATGCCTGAGCCAGACTATCGTCATGTTTGCTGTAACCTTGTCCTGTCCTGTCGGAATCTGCCGGTCTATCTGAGCCTACCTATGTTTGGTTATTAAAGAAGCTCTGTTTAAGTTAGTTCGCTTTTGGGTCCTCATTCACTCACCGTAACAGAAGAATCCGACCAAGAATGGACCCAGCGACTTCGGATCCTCTCCACTCAGCCGTCGAGATCCAGGGAGCGATGCTAGGCAGACACGAGCAGGAATTGTCTGCTGCTCGACATGCCGTTGAGACCCTGGCCACCCAAGTCTCCAACCTCACAGAACAGGTTCACCATCTCCGCCTCGATCCACCGGCCACTTCCAGGGCTTTCGAATCTCCGGAGCCCAGAATCAATAACCCGCCGTGTTACTCTGGGGAGCCCACTGAATGCCGCTCGTTCCTCACCCAGTGTGATATTGTGTTTTCTCTCCAGCCCAACACTTACGCCAGGAGCACTGCTCGTGTCGCCTACGTCATATCTCTCCTTACTGGACGGGCTCGTGAGTGGGGCACGGCAATCTGGGAGGCAAGGGCTGAGTGTACTAACCAGTATCAGGACTTTAAGGAGGAGATGATACGGGTTTTTGATCGATCTGTTTTTGGGGAGGAGGCTTCCAGGGCCCTGTCTTCCCTATGTCAAGGCAATCGATCCATAACAGACTACTCTATTGAGTTTCGCACTCTTGCTGCCTCCAGTGGCTGGAACGAGCCGGCTTTGCTCGCTCGTCTTCTGGAGGGTCTCCGCGCAGAGGTAAAGGATGAGATTCTCTCCCGGGAGGTTCCTTCCAGCGTGGATTCCTTGATTGAACTCGCTATTCGCATTGAGCGACGGGTTGATCTTCGTCACCGAGCTCGTGGAAAGGAGCTCGCGTTCTCCGTTGCCCCCCTCTCCGCATCACTACCATCTTCCTCTGCCGGCTCGGGAGCTGAGCCTATGCAGCTGGGAGGTATCCGCATCTCGACTAAGGAGAGGGAACGGAGAATCACCAACCGCCTCTGTCTCTATTGCGGTTCTGCTGGTCATTTTGTCACTTCATGTCCAGTAAAAGCCAGAGCTCATCAGTAAGCGGAGGGCTACTGGTGAGCGCTACTACTCCTGTCTCTCCTTCAAGATCCTGCACTACCTTGTCGGTCCATCTACGCTGGACCGGTTCGTCAGCTTCCTGCAGTGCCTTAATAGACTCTGGGGCGGAGGGCTGTTTCATGGACGAGACCTGGGCTCGGGAACATGACATTCCTCTCAGACAGTTAAGGGAGTCCACGGCCTTGTTCGCCCTGGATGGTAGTCCTCTCCCCAGGATTCAGCGTGAGACGCTACCTTTAACCCTCACTGTTTCTGGTAATCATAGCGAAACCATTTCTTTTTTGATTTTTCGTTCACCTTTTACACCTGTTGTTTTGGGCCATCCCTGGCTAGTTTGTCATAATCCTTCCATTAATTGGTCTAGTAATTCTATCCTCTCCTGGAACGTCTCTTGTCATGTGAAATGTTTAATGTCTGCTATCCCTCCTGTTTCCTCTGTCTCTTCTTCACAGGAGGAGCCTGGTGATTTGACAGGGGTGCCGGAGGAATATCACGATCTGCGCACGGTGTTCAGTCGGTCCAGGGCCACCTCTCTTCCTCCACACCGGTCGTATGATTGTAGTATTGATCTCCTTCCGGGAACCACTCCCCCCCGGGGTAGACTATACTCTCTGTCGGCTCCCGAACGTAAGGCTCTCGAGGATTATTTGTCTGTAGCTCTTGACGCCGGTACCATAGTCCCCTCCTCCTCTCCCGCCGGAGCGGGGTTTTTTTTTGTCAAGAAGAAGGACGGGTCTCTGCGCCCCTGCATAGATTATCGAGGGCTGAATGACATAACAGTTAAGAATCGTTATCCGCTTCCTCTTATGTCTTCAGCCTTCGAGATCCTGCAGGGAGCCAGGTTTTTCACTAAGTTGGACCTTCGTAACGCTTACCATCTCGTGCGCATCAGGGAGGGGGACGAGTGGAAGACGGCGTTTAACACTCCGTTAGGGCACTTTGAATACCGGGTTCTTCCTTTCGGCCTCGCTAACGCTCCAGCTGTCTTTCAGGCATTAGTCAATGATTTCCTGAGAGACATGCTGAACATCTTTGTTTTCGTTTACCTTGACGATATCCTGATTTTTTCACCGTCACTCCAGATTCATCTTCAGCACGTTCGACGTGTCCTCCAGCGCCTTTTAGAGAATTGTCTTTTTGTGAAGGCTGAGAAGTGCACTTTTCATGCCTCCTCCGTCACATTTCTCGGTTCTGTTATTTCCGCTGAAGGCATTAAGATGGATCCCGCTAAGGTCCAAGCTGTCATTGATTGGCCCGCCCCTAAGTCACGCGTCGAGCTGCAGCGCTTTCTCGGCTTCGCGAACTTCTATCGTCGTTTCATCCGTAATTTCGGTCAGGTGGCAGCCCCTCTCACAGCCCTTACTTCTGTCAAGACGTGCTTTAAGTGGTCCGTTTCCGCCCAGGGAGCTTTTGATCTCCTCAAGAATCGTTTTACATCCGCTCCTATCCTTGTTACACCTGACGTCTCTAGACAGTTCGTTGTCGAGGTTGACGCGTCAGAGGTGGGCGTGGGAGCCATTCTTTCTCAGCGCTCCCTCTCTGACGACAAGGTCCACCCATGCGCGTATTTTTCTCATCGCCTGTCCCCGTCGGAACGTAACTATGATGTGGGAAACCGCGAACTGCTCGCCATCCGGTTAGCCCTAGGCGAATGGCGACAGTGGTTGGAGGGGGCGACCGTTCCTTTTGTCATTTGGACTGACCATAGGAACCTTGGGTACATCCGTTCTGCCAAACGACTTAATGCGCGTCAGGCGCGTTGGGCGCTGTTTTTCGCTCGTTTCGAGTTCGTGATTTCTTATCGTCCGGGCTCTAAGAACACCAAGCCTGATGCTTTATCTCGTCTCTTCAGTTCTTCAGTAGCCTCCACAGACCCCGAGGGGATTCTCCCTGAGGGGCGTGTTGTCGGGTTGACTGTCTGGGGAATTGAGAGGCAGGTAAAGCAAGCGCTCACTCACACTCCGTCGCCGCGCGCTTGTCCTAGGAACCTTCTTTTCGTTCCCGTTCCTACTCGTCTGGCCGTTCTTCAGTGGGCTCACTCTGCCAAGTTAGCCGGCCACCCTGGCGTTCGGGGTACGCTTGCTTCCATTCGCCAGCGTTTTTGGTGGCCCACCCGGGAGCATGACACGCGTCGTTTCGTGGCTGCTTGTTCGGTCTGCGCGCAGACTAAGTCCGGTAACTCCCCTCCTGCCGGCCGTCTCAGGCCGCTTCCCATTCCCTCTCGACCGTGGTCTCACATCGCCTTAGATTTTGTCACCGGACTGCCTTCGTCAGCGGGGAAGACTGTTATTCTTACGGTTGTCGATAGGTTCTCTAAGGCGGCTCATTTCATTCCCCTTGCTAAGCTTCCTTCTGCTAAAGAGACGGCACAAATCATCATCGAGAATGTTTTCAGAATTCATGGCCTTCCGTCAGACGTCGTTTCGGACAGAGGTCCGCAATTTACGTCTCAATTTTGGAGGGAGTTTTGCCGTTTGATTGGGGCTTCCGTCAGTCTCTCTTCCGGCTTTCACCCCCAGTCTAACGGTCAAGCAGAACGGGCCAATCAGACTATTGGTCGCATCTTACGCAGTCTTTCTTTTCGCAACCCTGCGTCTTGGTCAGAACAGCTCCCCTGGGCAGAATACGCCCACAACTCGCTTCCTTCGTCTGCGACCGGGCTATCTCCTTTTCAGAGTAGCCTCGGGTACCAGCCTCCGCTGTTCTCATCTCAGTTCGCCGAGTCCAGCGTCCCCTCCGCTCAGGCTTTTGTCCAACGTTGCGAGCGCACCTGGAAGAGGGTCAGGTCTGCACTTTGCCGTTATAGGACGCAGACTGTGAGGGCTGCTAATAAGCGTAGAACTAAGAGTCCTAGATATTGTCGCGGTCAGAGAGTTTGGCTCTCCACTCAGAACCTTCCCCTTAAGACGGTTTCTCGCAAGTTGACCCCGCGGTTCATTGGTCCGTTCCGTATTTCTCGGGTCATTAATCCTGTCGCAGTTCGACTTCTTCTTCCGCGATACCTTCGTCGCGTCCACCCGGTCTTCCATGTCTCTTGTATTAAGCCCGTTCTTCGCGCCCCCGCTCGTCTCCCCCCCCCCCCCCCATCCTTGTCGAGGGCGCACCCATCTACAGGGTCCGCAGGATTTTGGACATGCGTCCTCGGGGCCGTGGTCACCAGTACCTCGTTGATTGGGAGGGGTACGGTCCTGAGGAGAGGAGTTGGGTTCCCTCTCGGGACGTGCTGGACCGTGCGCTGATCGAGGATTTCCTCCGTTGCCGCCAGGTTTCCTCCTCGAGTGCGCCAGGAGGCGCTCGGTGAGTGGGGGGGTACTGTCATGTATTGTCATGTTGTGTCTTTCTGTCCTTTCCTTTCACCCTGTCTCCCTCTGCTGGTCGTATTTGGTTACCTTTTCTCCCCCGCTTTCCCCCAGCTGTTCCTTGTCTCCTCCTGACTACCTCGTCACCCCGTTTCCCACCTGTTCCCTTTTTCCCTCTGATTAGTCCCCTATATCTCTCTCTGTTTTTGTTCCTGTCCTTGTCGGATTCTTGTTTGTTGTGTTTCATGCCTGAGCCAGACTATCGTCATGTTTGCTGTAACCTTGTCCTGTCCTGTCGGAATCTGCCGGTCTATCTGAGCCTACCTATGTTTGGTTATTAAAGAAGCTCTGTTTAAGTTAGTTCGCTTTTGGGTCCTCATTCACTCACCGTAACACTTCCGTGACGCATACAAAGCCCTCCCTCGCCCTCCTTTCGGCAAATCTGACCACGATTCCATTTTGTGGCTCCCAGCCTATTGTAACGGTTTTCTTCGTGAGAAGGAGAGTCGGACCAAAATGCAGCGTGTCGATTGCGATTCATGTTTAATGAAAAACACACTAAACACAAACACTACAAAAACAATAAACGTAACGGAAACCTAAACAGCCTATCTGGTGAAAACACATAGACAGGAACATAGAATGCCCACTCAGATCACACCCTGACCAATCAAAACATAGAAAATACAAAGTAAACTATGGTCAGGGCGTGACAGTACCCCCCCCCCAAGGTGCGGACTCCGGCCGCAAAACCTGAACCTATAGGGGAGGGTCTGGGTGGGCATCTGTCCGCGGTGGCGGCTCTGGCGCTGGACGTGGACCCCACTCCATGACAGTTTTAATCCCCCTCCTAAACGTCCCTAAATAGGTTACCCACCACAATGATAACATGGGACAGAGGGACAGCTCGGGACAGAGGTAACTCGGGACAGATGGGTAGCTCAGCCCTGAGAGGAAGCTCAGCACTGAGAAGAAGCTCAGCACTGAGAAGAAGCTCAGCACTGAGAAGAAGCTCAGGCAGGTGGTTAGATCCGGCAGATCCTGGCTGGCTGGCGGTTCTGGAAGATCCTGGCTGACTGGCGGATCCGGAAGATCCTGGCTGACTGGCGGATCTGGGAGAATCTGGACGACTGGCAGAATCTGGACGACTGGCAGATCTGGGAGAATCTGGACGACTGGCAGATCTGGGAGAATCTGGACGACTGGCAGATCTGGGAGAATCTGGACGACTGGCAGATCTGGGAGAATCTGGACGACTGGCAGATCTGGGAGAATCTGGACGACTGGCAGATCTGGGAGAATCTGGACGACTGGCAGATCTGGGAGAATCTGGACGACTGGCAGATCTGGGAGAATCTGGACGACTGGCAGATCTGGGAGAATCTGGACGACTGGCAGATCTGGGAGAATCTGGACGACTGGCAGATCTGGGAGAATCTGGACGACTGGCAGATCTGGGAGAATCTGGCCGACTGGCAGATCTGGGAGAATCTGGCCGACTGGCAGATCTGGAAGAGTCTGGTCGACTGGCAGATCTGGAAGAGTCTGGTCGACTGGCAGATCTGGAAGAGTCTGGTCGACTGGCAGATCTGGAAGAGTCTGGTCGACTGGCAGATCTGGAAGAGTCTGGACGACTGGCAGATCTGGAAGAGTCTGGACGACTGGCAGATCTGGAAGAGTCTGGACGACTGGCAGATCTGGAAGAGTCTGGACGACTGGCAGATCTGGAAGAGACTGGACGACTGGCAGATCTGGAAGAGACTGGTCGACACAGACTGGCTGCTCTGGCTGCTCCATGCTGACTGACAGCTCTGGCTGCTCCATGCTGGCAGACTGCTCTGGCTGCTCCATGATGACTGGTAGCTCTGGCTGCTCCATGCTGACTGGCTGCTCCATGCTGACTGGCAGCTCTGGCTGCTCCATGCTGACTGGCTGCTCCATGCTGACTGGCAGCTCTGGCCGCTCCATGCTGACTGGCTGCTCCATGCTGACTGGCTGCTCCATGCTGACTGGCTGCTCCATGCTGACTGGCGGCCCTGGCTGCTCCATGCTGACTGGCGGCCCTGGCTGCTCCATGCTGACTGGCGGCCCTGGCTGCTCCATGCTGACTGGCGGCCCTGGCTGCTCCATGCTGACTGGCGGCCCTGGCTGCTCCATGCTGACTGGCAGCTCTGGCGGCTCCTTGCAGACTGGCAGCTCTGGCGGCTCCTTGCAGACTGGCAGCTTTGGCGGCATCCTGCAGACTGGCAGCTCTGGCGGCTCCTTGCAGACTGGCAGCTCCTTGCAGACTGGCAGCTCCTTGCAGACTGGCAGCTCCTTGCTAACTGGCAGCTCTATGCTAACTGGCAGCTCCATGCTAACTGGCAGCTCTATGCTAACTGGCAGCTCTATGCTAACTGGCAGCTCTATGCTAACTGGCAGCTCTATGCTAACTGGCAGCTCTGAACAGGCGGGAGAACCTGGCAGCGCTGTAGAGGCGGAAAGCTCTGACAGCGCTAAACAGGCGGGAGACTCCGACAGCGCTGGAGAGGAGGAGGGCTCCGACAGCGCTGGACAGGCGAGGCGCACTGTAGGCCTGATGCGTGGTGCTGGCACTGGTGGTACTGGGCCGAGAACACGCACAGGAAGCCTGGTGCGGGGAGCTGCTACCGGAGGGCTGGGGTGTGGAGGTGGTACTGGAAAAACCGGACCGTGCAGGCGCACTGGAGCTCTTGAGCACCGAGCCTGCCCAACCTTACCTGGTTGAATGCTCACGGTCGCCCTGCCAGTGCTGCGAGGTGGAATAGCCCGCACTGGACTATGCAGGCGAACCGGAGACACCGAGCGCAAGGCTGGTGCCATGTAAACCGGCCCAAGGAGACGCACTGGGGACCAGCTGCGTAGAGCCGGCTTCATGGCATTAGGCTCGACGCTCAATCTAGCCCGGCAGACACGCGGAGCTGGAATATACCGCACCGGGCTATGCACCCGCACTGGAGACACCGTGCGCACCACTGCATAACACGGTGCCTGTCCGGTCTCTCTAGCCCCCCGGTAAGCACAGGGAGTCTGCCCAGGTCTCCTACCTGGCATAGCCATACTCCCTGTTAGCCCCCCCCCAAGAAATTTTTGGGGCTGCCTCTCAAGCTTCCATCCGCGTCGCCGAGCTGCCTTCTCATACCAGCGCCTCTCTGCTTTCACCGCCTCCATTCTACGGTAACCTTCCTCGCACTGCTCCAGCGAATCCCAAGCGGGCTCCGGCACTCTCCCTGGGTCGGCCGCCCACCTGTCGATCTCCTCCCAAGTAGTATACTCCATACTGTACTCCTCCTTGGGCTGTTCCTGTTGTTTCTTCTCCCGCTGCACCTTAGTGCGGCTACACTCCCCTGGTTTAGCCCAGGGTCCTCTCCCGTCGAGGATTTCCTCCCATGTCCAGAAATCCTTATTGCGCGTCTCCTCGCGCTGCTCCTGCCTGTTGACACGCTGCTTGGTCCTTTTGTGGTGGGTGATTCTGTAACGGTTTTCTTCGTGAGAAGGAGAGTCGGACCAAAATGCAGCGTGTCGATTGCGATTCATGTTTAATGAAAAACACACTAAACACAAACACTACAAAAACAATAAACGTAACGGAAACCTAAACAGCCTATCGGGTGAAAACACATAGACAGGAACATAGAATGCCCACTCAGATCACACCCTGACCAATCAAAACATAGAAAATACAAAGTAAACTATGGTCAGGGCGTGACACCTATAGACAGAAACTAAAACAGGAAACGTCCAGGCTCAGGTCTGTTCAACCCTGGTCCGACCAATCGGATTCCACGCTTCAAGATTGCTTTGATCATGTTGACTGGGATATGTTCCAGGTAAACTCAGACAACAACATTGATGTATACGCTGATTTGGTGAGCGAGTTTATTAGCAAATGCATCAGTGAGGTTGTACCCATGGTGACTATTAATACCTTCCCCAACCAGAAACCGTGGATTGATGGCAGTATTCGCGCAAAACTGAAAGCGCGAACCACTGCTTTTAATCATGGCAAGGCGACCGGAAACATGACCGAATACAAACAGTGTAGCTATTCCCTCTGCAAGGCGATCAAACAAGCTAAGCGTCAGTATAGAGACAAACTGGAGTCGCAATTCAACGGCACAGACACAAGACGAATGTGGCAGGGTCAACAGTCAATCATGGATTACAAAAATAAAACAAGCCCACATCGCAGACACCGACGTCTTGCTCCCAGAAAAATTATACAACTTCTTTGCTTGCTTCGAGGACAATACAGTGCCATTGACACAGCCCGCTACTAAAACCTGCGGGCTCTCCTTCACCGCGGCCAACATGAGTAAAACATTTAAACATTTTAACCCTCGCAAGGCTGCCGGCCCAGACGGCATCCCAAGCCGCGTCCTCAGAGCATGCACAGACCAGCTGGCTGGTGTGTTTTCGGACATATTCAATCAATCCCTATCCCAGTCTGCTGTTCCCACAAGCTTCAAGAGGTCCACCATTGTTCTTGTTGCCAAGAAAGCTAAGGTAACTGAGCTAAACAGTTATTGCCCTGTAGCACTCACTTCCATCATCATGAAGTGCTTTGAGAGACTAGTCAAGGATCATATCACCTCCACCCTACCTGACACCCTAGACCCACTCCAATTTGCTTAGCGCCACAATAGGCCACAGATGACGCAATCACAATCACACTGCACACTGCACTAACCCATCAGGACAAGAGGAATACCTATGTAAGAAAGCTGTTCATCGATTACAGCTCAGCATTTAACACCATAGTACCCTCCAAACTCGTCATTAAGCTTGAGATCCTGGGTCTCAACCCTGCCCTGTGCAACTGGGTCTTGGACTTTCTGACGGGCCGCCCCTAGTGAGGGTAGGAAACAACATATCCACCCCGCTGATCCTCAACACTGGGGTTCCACAAGGGTGCGTTCTCAGCCCTCTCCTGTACTCCCTGTTCACCCATGACTGCGTGGCCATGCACGCCTCCAACTCAATCATCAAGTTTGCAGACAACAATACAGTGGTAGGCTTGATTACCAACAATGAAGAGACGGCCTACAGGGAGGAGGTGAGGGCCCTCGGAGTGTGGTGTCAGGAAAATAACCTCATACTCAACATCAACAAAACAAAGGAGATGATTGTGGACTTCAGGAAACAGCAGAGGGAGCACCCCCCTATCCACATCGATGGGACAGTAGTGGAGAAGGTGGAAAGTTTAAGTTCCGTGGCGTACACATCACGGACAAACTGAAATGGTCCACCCACACAGACAGCGTGGTGAAGAAGCCGCAACAGCGCCTCTTCAACCTCAGGAGGCTGAAGAAATGTGCCTTCTCACCGAAAACAAACTTTTACAGATGCACAATCGAGAGCATCCTGTCAGGCTGTATCACCGCATGGTTCGGCAACTGCTCTGCCCACAACCGTAAGGCTCTCCAGAGGGTAGTGAGGTCTGCACAACGCATCACCGGAGGCAAACTACCTGCCCTCCAGGACACCTACAGCACCCGATGTCACAGGACGGCCAAAAGCAACCACTCGAGCCACTGCCTGTTCACCCCGCTATCTTCCAGAAGGCGAGGTCAGTACAGGTGCATCAAAGCTGGAACCGAGAGACTGAAAAACAGCTTCTATCTCAAGGCCATCAGACTGTTAAACAGCCATCACTAACATTGAGTGGCTGCTGCCAACATACTGACTCAGTCTCTAGCCACTTTAATAATTAAAAATTGGATGTAATAAATGTATCATTAGTCACTTTAAACAATGCCATTTTATATAATCTTTACATACCCTACATTACTCATCTCATATGTATATACTGTACTCTATACCATCTACTATGCCGCACGGCCATTGCTCATCCATATATTTATATGTACATGTTCTTATTCATTCCTTTACAATTGTGTGTATAAGGCAGTTGTTGTGAAATTGTTAGATTACTTGTTAGATATTACTGTACAGTCGGAACTAGAAGCACAAGCATTTCGCTACACTCGTATTAATATCTGCTAACCATGTGTATGTGAACAACACAATTTGATTTGATTTGATATGGTTTAGTCTAGTGCAAAAAGTGCTCCGATTGCAGAAACAGTTGCTGCCTGTAGCGTTCATGTTTCTACAACATTAGAAGAACATATCAAAACTTGTACCCACATGTATCTGTTGGTGGCTGGTACCCTCCAGGTCTGCACTCCTTTGAACGGGCCGTCCTTACCAACAGTGACATTGAAGTTGGTGTTGCGGTACGCGCTGTCACACTGGGCCTGGGTGGGGCCTCGGGGGCCACTGGCCCCACAGGATGTGAACCACCAGGTCATCAGGGACACCTCTGAAGAGAGGAGACAGACACGTCAGTCAACAAACAAACTCCCTGTGTTGCACAGAAAGAAGACAGACAAACAGACATCTGGTAGAACAGCTGCTGAGGAAATCAAAGGAAATTATGTTAATGGGAGCACCTTGTTTATTATGAAAAATGGCCAGGAAAAACCACTGTGAAAATCGAACAGCAAAGGCCATTAGTGATAGAAATGCTAAATATATTCCATTGGAACAGCTGGTAGTGTACCTGAGGCAGAGGGCTCTGGAAGGGGGCTGAGGAAATCTAGCTCACTGATGGAGTCCATTTCATGGAAGAATCTGTGTCCGAGCAGCAGGGAGTTGAGATCTGAGAGGAGGGAGACAGACACATTCATTGCTACAAAACATTCTCTTTCATACATTTTCCATTAATCATGGTCAAATCAAAGATAGAGACAGAGATAGAATTTAGAATGTAGATTTGGTTTAGTGAGCAGCTTAAGGTCCAAAGCTTAGTAGATAAAAAGACATACACTAAGAAAAAAAGGTTATATCTAGAGGCTAAAAGGGCTCTTTGGCTGTCCCCATAGGAGAACTGTCAAGACTTCCGCCGAAGTTGGCTCTCCTGCCTGTTCGGGCGGTGCTCGGCGGTCGTCGTCACCGTCCTACTAGCCACTACCGATCCCTTTTCCGATTGTCTGTTGGTTTTGTCTTATTAGTTTCACCTGTGTGTATTTTAGTTTAATTAACGTCCTTATATGTAGTAGGTTGTCCCGCCCTTGTTTTATGCAGGATTGTTTGTATTCATGTATTTGGTGTAGTACGTGTGTGTTATTTCTCCGGTCTATTTTTGATTCTGTGTTGGATTATTTCACCCTGTATGATGGGTTGACCGTGTTTTTTGTGCCCCGGAGAATAAACTGTCGAACCACTGAAACCTGCTCTCTGCGCCTGATTCCACCCACCTTGATAAAACGTGACAAGAACCCTTTGAAGAACCCTTTTTGGTGCCAGGTAGAACCATTTTGGTTCCAGGTAGAATCATTTTGGGTTCCATGTAGAACCCTTTCCAAAGGGCTCTGCCTGGTACCAAAAATGGATCTGCCTGGGACCAAAAATGGTTCTACCTGGCACCAAAAAGGGTTCTTCTGGTTAGTCGAGGTAATATGGTAATAGGGTAGAGTTATTAAAGTGACTTAAGCATAGGTAATAACAGGAGGGGCGGGGGGGGCAATGCAAGTAGTCAAGGCAGCCATTTGATTAAATGTTCAGGAGTCTTATGGCTTGGTGGTAGAAGCTGTTTAGAAGCCTCTTGGACCTAGACTTGGTACTCTAGTACCGCTTGCCGTGCGGTAGCAGAGAGAGCAGTCTATGACTGGGGTGGCTGGAGTATTTGACCATTTTTAGGGCCTTCGTCTGACATCGCCTGGTATAGAGGTCCTGGATGGTAGGAAAATTGGCCCCAGTGATGTACTGGGCCATATGCACTACCCTCTGCAGTGCCTTGCAGTCGAAGGCCGAGCAGTTGCCATACCAGGCAGTGATGCAACCAGTCTTGAACCCCAGGCTGTAGTGACGCCTCAGCACTGTGATGCAGTGCCTTAGACTGCTGTGCTACTCAGGAGGCCGAAAGCGGCCCCTCTCAATCAGTAAATGTAATCTTAAAATATTTAGGGAGTTTTACCTGAGAAATTATTCAATGATGTGTTTGGAGCTCTCCAAATAGTCGCTCACTGTACTCGAGCCATACAGTATGTTATAGTATCTACATTGAGACCTGACTGTTTGTGTTGTGTACAGATTGTGTTGCATGGAGGGCTACCTGTGTCAAAGCATGCTGCCCCCAGGGTGATGTCATCTAGGGCGATGTCAGCCTTGGAGCCTGGTCCCCACAGAGCCTTCACCTTGAGGTGGAACCTGGGGGAACACAGATCACAATGAATGGAGAGAAACACAGTATGGCATTAAATCTAGATTTAACATTCGTTTTTGTTTTATTAAAATACCCTAAATTCTTTCACATTCTTTCACAGCAATCATTTATCAAACTACAATCACTCAAGAAACTCTAACTCTGAACTTTATGTAATGTTATGTTATGTGTTGACACCTCAGGTCAGTAATTAAGCAGTGCATTAGGGCACCATACCCACTGAGGAGGGCAGGTAGCTGTAGAGTGATGTCCTGCCAGTTATCTTTCCACTGTCCAGACCTCTCCCACACCAACCGGGACATGGTAGTACTATTTTCCTCTAGTGACAACAGCACGGTGCCATTAAACTCCCCATAGAGATACAGGGAGAAATGCAACTGCAGACAGAGACATCCAGAAAGGATGTGAATTAGTGAATTTCATGACATACTTTTTGAAAACTTTAACATGACTTAAAACTATATGAAGTTTGATATTCTGTGTGTAGTACCAGATGGGGGGGAAATCGGACTAATTACAAAAAATGCTAGTCAATAGACAGGCCTTGGCTATGGCTAGCATCTCTTGAGGGTGGTTCTAAAACTCCCATAATGAAGATGTCTAGAACTCATCAGTGAGTCATCAGTGAACATGTTGTTGGAAGGGGAGATTGTCTCATCATTAAGGAAGCCATTGGGTGGCTGAATAGATATGCCCATTTACGCCTCTCACCTGACAGGCTGTGGTAGAGACCGGTTGTGGGAAGGAGTAACTCCGGACAGACACCTCATGACTGGAACTACTCCTTCTCACGGCCAGGAACAGGAAGTGCCCTGAGTGAAAAGACAATAACCACAACAAAGAGTGGAGCTGACACTGACGTAGTGCACCAGTCAACAGGGCATGGCTGATAGAGCTCTGAAGAAAACAGTCTTTCAGTCCTCATCTCAAAAACAATACATTTTGCCTTGCAAGTCGATTTGGACTGAAACCAATTGGAGCTATAAACTGAAATGCAGAAAATGAATGGAAATCATCTCAGCAGCAATAGGACATGTTTTAAATTACACAACATGCTGCTGGGCTTCATAATACTCAAGTGTTTTAAATAACTGATTGTAAATCATCGACAAACTGTCCAAAGGAATGTAATTCTATTCAGTGATAACCCAATAGGGCATTCCTCCTTTAGGCCAACAAAGCCTTTAGGTTTCAAATGTTTTGAAAACTTGAATTTGAATGAAAATCAAATCAAATTGAATTAGTCACATGCGCCGAATACAACAGGTATATAGACCTGCAAATAGTCTAGGTAGCCATTTGATTAGATGTGCAGGAGACTTATGGCTTGGGGGGTAGACGCTGTTTAAAAGCCTCTTGGACCTAGACTTGGCGCTCTGGTACCTCTTGCCATGTGGTATCATAGAGGAAAATGTCTATGACTAGGGTGGCTGTGGAGTCTTTGACAATTTTTAGGGCCTTCTTCTGACACCGCCTGGTATAAAGGTCCTGGATGGCAGGAAGCTTGGCCCCAGTGATGTACTGGGCCGTACGCACTACCCTCTGCAGTGCCTTGGGGTCGGAGGCCGAGCAGTTGCCATACCAGGCAGTGATGCAACCAGTCAAGATGCTCTCGATGGTGCAGCTGTAGAACCTTTTAGAGATCTGAGGACCCATGACAAATCTTTTCAGTCTCCTGAGGGGGAATAGGTTTAGTCGTGCCCTCTTCACGACTGTCTTGGTGTGCTTGGACCATGTTAGTATGTTGGTGATGTGGACACCAAGGAACTTGAAGCTTTCAACATTGTCCACTACAGCCCCATCGATGAGAATGGGGGCGTGCTAGGTCCTCTTTTTCCTGTAGTCCACAATCATCTCCTTTGTCTTGATCACGTTGAGGGAGAGGTTGTTGTCCTGGCACCACATGGCCAGGTCTCTGACCTCCTCCATATAGGCTGTCTCGTCGTTGTCAGTGATCAGGCCTACCACTGTTGTGTCATCGGCAAACTTAATGATGGTGTTGTAGTTGTGCCTGGCTGTGCAGTCATGAGTGAACAGGGAGTACAGGACGGGACTGAGCACGTACCCCTGAGGGACCCCTGTGTTGAGGATCAGTATGGCGGATGTGTTGTTACCTACCCTTACCACCTGGGGGCGGCCCGTCAGGAAGTCCAGGATCCAGTTGCAGAGGGAGGTGTTTAGTCCCAGGGTCCTTAGCTTATTGATGAGCTTTGAGGGCACCATGGTGTTGAACGCTGAGCTGTAGTCAATGAATAGCATTCTCACATAGGTGTTTATTTTGTCCAGGTGGGAAAGGGCAGTGTGGAGTGCGATGGAGATGGCATCATCTGTGGATCTGTTACGGCGGTATGCAAAATGGAGTGGGTCTAGACTTTCTGGGATGATGGTGTTTATGTGAGCATGACCAGCCTTTGGCTACAGACGTGAGTGCTACGGGTCAGTAGTCATTTAGGCAGGATACTTTAGTGTTCTTGGGCATAGGGACTATGGTGGTCTGCTTAAAACATGTTGGTATACAGACACTGACAGGGAGAGGTTGAACATTTCAGTGAAGACACTTGCCAGTTAGTCAGTGCATGCTCGCAGTACACATCCTGGTAATCTGTCTGGCCCTGCGGCCTTGTGAATGTTGACCTGTTTAAAGGTTTTACTCACATCGGCTGCGGAGAGCGCGATCACACAGTCTTCCAGAACAGTTGGTGCTCACATGCATGTTTCAGTGTTACTTGCCTCGAAGCGAACATAGAAGTAGTTTAGCTTGTCTGGTAGGCTCACGTCACTGGGAAGCTCTCTACTGTGCTTCCCTTTGTAGTCTGTAATGGTTTGCAAGCCCTGCCACATCCGAAGAGCGTCAGAGCCGGTGTAGTACGATTCGATCTTAGTCCTCTATTGATGCTTTGCCTGTTTGATGGTTTGTCAGATGGCGTAATGGGGTTTCTTATAAGCTTTCGGGTTTGAGTCCCGCTCCTTGAAAGAGGCAGCTCTAGCCTTTAGCTCAGTGCGGATGTTGTCTGTAATCGATAGCTTCTGGTTGGCGTATGTACGTACGGTCACTGTGGGAATGACATCATCGATGCACTTATTGATGAAGCCAATGACTGATGTGGTGTATTCCTCTGAGGAATCCCGGAACATATTCCAGTCTGCTAGCAAAACAGTCCTGTAACTTGAACGAGTCACTGGTGCTTCCTGATTTAATTTTAGCTTGTAAGCAGGAATCAAGAAGATAGAATTATGCTCAGATTTCCCAAATGGAGGGCGAGGGAGAGCTTTGTATGCGTCTCTGTGTGTGGAGTAAATTTAGTCTAGAGTTTTTTTCCCTCTGGTTGCACATTTAACATGCTGATAGAAATTTGGTAAAACGGATTAAAGTTTCCCTGCATTAATGTCCCCGGCCACTAGGAGCGCCACCTCTGGGTGAACATTTTCCTGTTTTCTTATGGTGGAATACAGCTCATTGAGTGCGGTTTTAGCGCCCGCATCAGTCTGTGGTGGTATGTAGACAGCTACGAAAAATACAAATGAAACCTTTCTAGGTAGATAGTGTGGTCTACACCTTATCATGAGATACTCTGCTTCAGGCGAGCAAAACCTTGAGACTTCCTTAGATAACGTGCACCAGCTGTTATTTACAAAATTACACATCGGCGTCTTACCAGACGTATGTCATTCACGTCGGGCTCGTCGGACTCATTAAAGGAAAAAAAGGATTCTGCCAGTCTGTGGTGATTAATCGCAGTTCTGATGTCCAGAAGTTGTTTTCAGTCATAAGAGATGGTAGCAGCAACATTACGTATAAAATAAGTTTCAAAAATAAGTACAAACATCGCAAAGAAACAATAAAAAAAACACAATTAGTTAGGAACACGTAAAACGTCAGCCTTCTTCTCCGGCGCCATCTACAGACTTGAGTGCTACGGGTCGGTAGTCATTTATGCAGGTTACCTTAGTGTTCTTGGGCACAGGGACTATGGTGCAGGGACTATGGTGGTCTGCTTAAAACATGTTGGTATTACAGACTCGGACAGGGGGAGGTTTAAAATCCCATTGGAGTCATAAAAACCCAAATGGATTTCCAGTCTCTGTGTAATATGAGAAAGAAACCTGAAGGATCATCTTTGCCTATACAGTGTTCTCATTCTGTAGTTCCCCTCTTAGCTCCAGGACCTGATAGAGGAGACTCAACAGCAACTGAAAACCAATTCTCAATACGAACACAATTGACCTGTTGTGTTTTGCACCATTTACCTTGTGTATTTTGCAGAGCTGTCCCCAGCATGTCTTCACTGTCTTCCAGTTCCTCCCCACTGACCCACCTCCAAGAAGACAGCTCATTGGACGTTGACCAGCCACAGGACCCAGGCTCAAAGGAACAGTGGGCTCCATAGGGCAGAGAATCTCCATAGGGACACAGTGGACCAAAACATACTCACTTCACCGGCTCATTCAGTGATCTGTACACTTATAAATACAGATACAGCTTATAAAAATGAAAGCTTTTAGGAAAGTATCAAATAGGGCATGGTGACAAGATCTATTGATTACCCTTTTTAAAGAGCACCTTGTATTGTATACTAACTTGAGCACTCCAGCACATTATATTTTCTTCTCAAAATGTAGTGTCTTTTGAATGTGCAAAAGAAAGGCTATCCTATTGTGCTGAAGCCATGTCATCTCTCCAGGGTTCCACTATTCAATAGACATTATTCAAGTCATTACTTACTGGAGGGATCACTTTTAATCTCCATGTGGGAACTATTCTTTGCATTGAATGATGAATGTTTTGATTGAGTGTTGAGCAGGTTAGTGTTCTTTGTCATGAATCTTGTTCTGGAGGCAGCTCTGCAAGAGTGCTTAACCCTAACCTTAACCACACTGCTAATCCTAATGCCAAACCTTAAATTAAGACCAAAAAAGCACATTTCTGTTTAAATTAATTTGTACAACATAGCAAATTTGGACTAAATATGAAACAGAATTCGCTCAGTTCTGCCTCCAGGACAAGACTGATGACAATACATGTCACCCTGTGAGTGTTGAGAAGGCTTGTATGACTAATGGTGTTGTTGTGAGTATTGATGCAAGGGCTGCAAGCACTGAGTGTACCTTCGTGTTTTCACTAATTATTAAATGCACTGTATAATTTCACAAAGCTGCAGTTTAAAGGAGCATTTCAATTCAAATGACAGTTGAATAATGGTATTTCAGTTTCAAGGGGTGCCTCGGAGAAACAGCAACCTTAACAAACCCACAGATAATGGTCCAAAGAAACATATTAGCCTTAGTGGGAGGACTCTAGCTGGCACTTTTGTCTTTTAATGCAATGTCCATCTAGTGGTTGTTATACTTTGCTATTTGCGTAAGGGACTGAGACATAGAGAGGAGGAGAGCACTTACTGTTGGCTTACTGCTTCCAGTGAAAGGATTAACTATTTATCGTGGTCATTAAACTTTAATATAGTTTATGCAAGCGGCATGCACCCTGCCAGTAGCACCACACTCAACAAAAACAGTGTGATTTAAAGATGGGGAAACTCTTTTTCCCGGAGATGTTTCAGACATAATCTGATCCAACGTTATAAAACTTACTTTGAAATAATATTGTTTTTAGTGAGTAAAAAAATGTATCTAAGTGTAACAGTATAACTTTAGGCCGTCCCCTCGCCCATACCCGGGCGCGAACCAGGGACCCTCTGCACACATCAACAACAGTCACCCACGAAGCATCGTTACCCATCGCTCCACAAAAGCCGCAGCCCTTGCAGAGCAAGGGGAACTACTACTTCAAGATCTCAGAGCAAGTGACGTCACCGATTGAAACGCTATTTAGCGCGAACCGCTAACTAAGCTAGCCGTTTCACATCCGTTACACTAGCTAACAATGAATTATGGAGAAGACCTATCTACGGAATAGTAGGGCCAAGTGTAATAAACGGCAATGTGTGGTGGCACTTGGTAAAACCAACATTTTTGCACGGATAGTACAATATTTAGAGAATAAAGTCAAAACGTTAGGCTACAGATATTTTTCTAAGCCATAATCACATGCGACTGCTGGCATCAGCACAGATCACAGTACACTAGACTGGCGGCCAGCCAGCCGGTACACAGGTGAGATGTAAATCTAGTTTGTTTATTACAGTGGTTTGGATAAATTACATTACAAAAGGAAGCAAATAGTTAGTAGAAATACATTTGTCGTCATTTCTATGTCGCCAGATTGACTTTAGATGCAGTATAATGTTAGCTAGCTAGATTGAGAGATCAGTGAATGATAGATAACAAAATTCTTGAACCAGATTACAGGTTCATAACTAGTCTACAGGTTATGGATCAGGTAACAGGCTTATGACACATATGTCAATGATTAAGTGTTACATTGGTGTAGTATTTTTGCATTGACATGGCATACTCTCTAAACAATAATTCCAACAAATTGGCTACTAGGGTATGTCTGCAATTGTTCGTCGACACCACTAGCAAACTCTACTGCTGTTACTACTGCTGTTGCTACTGCTGCTACTACTGCTGTTACTACTGCTGTTACTACTGCTGCTACTACTGCTGTTACTACTGCTGCTACTACTGCTGCTACTACTGCTGCTACTACTGCTGTTACTACTGCTTTTACTACTGCTGTTACTACTGCTGCTACTACTGCTGTTAATACTGCTGTTACTACTGCTGCTACTACTGCTGTTACTACTGCTGCTACTACTGCTGTTACTACTGCTGTTACTACTGCTGTTACTACT
This sequence comes from Oncorhynchus mykiss, assembly GCF_057628025.1. NCBI lineage: Eukaryota > Metazoa > Chordata > Actinopteri > Salmoniformes > Salmonidae > Oncorhynchus > Oncorhynchus mykiss. The sequence goes on from NC_143040.1 coordinate 59,341,814, forward strand.
GCTGCTACTACTGCTGTTACTACTGCTGCTACTACTGCTGTTACTACTGCTGTTACTACTGCTGTTACTACTGCTGCTACTACTGCTGTTACTACTGCTGCTACTACTGCTGTTACTACTGCTGTTACTACTGCTGTTACTTACCCTTTGCATTTCTTCTATTACATGCTCCAAATGCAACTCATATTTATTCTTATCTTACAGAGGAACATTTGTTTTGTCTTTGTAAGATAAACAGTCATACATGCATCACTGCTTCTCAACCACGATCTTTCATATTTGAAGGGCCATTGTGTTCAGTTGTGAACCAAAAATTATATTAAGCACAAAGTGTGCGTCTGCCAAATAGGCACCATGTAGATAAGTGTCAGTCCACTGACTGGGCTGGACAAGCACAAATATGAATGAAATCATCCTACTGTGCTTGTGTAAGGGTTGACTATGTACAGTACAGTGCATATGGAAAGTATTCAGACCCCTTCCCTTTTCCACCTTTTGTTACATTACAGCCTTACTCTAAAATTGATTAAATAAATACTTTTTTTATCATCCATTTACACACAATACCCCATAATGACGAAGTGAAAACAGGTTATTATAAATGTTGTACATTTATAACAATTTTAAAAAACAACAGAAATACCTTATTCAGTATTCAGACTGAATAAGAGAGACTCGAAATTGAGCTCGGGTGCATCCTATTTACATTGATTATCCTTGAGATGTTTCTACAACTTGATTGGAGTCCACCTGTGGTAAATTCATTTGATTGGACATGATTTGGAAAGGCACACACCTGTCCATATAAGGTCCCACAGTTGACAGTGCATGTCAGAGCAAAAACAAAGCTATGAGGTGTAAGGAATTGTCCGTAGAGCACCGAGGCAGAATTGTGTCGAGGGACAAAACTGGGGAAGGGTACAAAATAATGTCTGCAGCATTCAAGGTTCCCAAGAACACAGTGGCTTACATCATTCTTAAATGGAAGAAGTTTGGAACCACCAAGACTCCTCCTAGAGCTGGTCACCCAGCCAAACTTAGCAAAAGGGCTCCCGAGTGGCGCAGTATTCTAAGGCACTGCATCTCAGTGCTACAGGCGTCACTGGTTCGATTACAGGCTGTGTCACAACCGGCCCTGATTGGGAGTCTCATAGGGCGGCACACAATTGCCCCCGCGTCGTCTGGGTTGGGTTTTGTCTGGGTAGGTCGTCATTGTAAATAAGAATTTGTTCTTAACTGACTTTCCTAGTTAAATAAAGGTTAAATCGGGGGAGAAGGCTTTGGTCAGGGAGGTGACCAAGAACCCAGTGGTCACTCTGACAGAGCTCCAGAGCTCCTCTGTGGAGATGGGAGAACCTTCCAGAAGGACAACCACCTCTGCAGCACTCCACCAATCAGGCCTTTATGGTAGAGTGGCCAGACAGAAGCCACTCCTCAGTAAAAGGCACATGACAGACCGCTTGGAGTTTGCCAAAAGGCACCTAGAGGACTCTCAGACCATGAGAAACAAGATTCTCTGATATGATGAAACCAAGATTGAACTCTTTGGCCTGAATGCCAAGCATCACATCTGAGCAGAAACCTGGCACTATCCCTACAGTGAGGCATGGTGGTGACCAGTGGCGATTATAGCATGTAAATCTTGGTGGGGCAAAAAAATAAGAAATGTTGGCTGCATGCCAGCAAAGCTACTACACAACACAATACTAAATGGTGACAAATGGTTCCCACAAACTGTTAGGGCCTACATAAAGCTGACCTAACAGCAGTCCCAACAGGACACTTTACCACTGCTACACCTGGCTATCAGAGGACCCTTGTCTGGCAGCGAAACTGTACATTCAGCCTCATTTACTGCCTTTTAAAAAAACATAGCTGATATGGCTGACCTGCTTAAACAAATGTTGTTTCTGCTGAGATGGACAATTGAGATGTATAAACTATGGCATAAGGGGACGACAAGCGGATAAGGGGCAATCCGTAATTTCGATTAAGACTTTAATGAGCGAGCTAGGACTGACGTAGTCAATATGACTATTTGTTCAGCACTTTTGAAATGTACAGCGACAGAATTCAGAACATGGGCCGTTCTTACGGTGTTCTCCCTGTACACCAAGTCAGAACTGTAGGATAAATAAAGGGGGCATATAAGCAGACAATGAAAGCTCTTACAATGATTACATTTCTCTAAAACAGGTTATAGGCTACATGTGCATCACCAAATCAAAGCAGTAGGCAAAATTAAGAGGGGAAAATAGACCAAATTATTAGGGTGAGGCACATGGGCTACTAACAGCTTACTACACAACATACATTTAGTATTACTTTCTTAGATACAGTATACATATCTCCCTGGAATATTACATAATTTATGCAGCAACATACAATACATTTTTGGACTCAACTTGTTGTGATGTGCTCACTTGAACAGGAAGGTGGCGCGGCAATCCTTCGTGGGAAAATTTTGTCACCAAACATTGCCATCAAAGTCTGGCATTCTCTGGATTTATGGTGCTTTCAAGACAACTGTGAACTCAAGGTTGAGTCATGATGACGTCAGTGATCTTCAGGTCGTAGCTCTAGAAAGAAGCCAGAGTTCCGGATTTACAATTCCGAGTTAGACGACCGTTCAAAACTTATTTTCCCAGTCAGAACTTGCTTTTTCCCCAAGTTCCCAGTTGTCTTGAACTCACTGAAGTCATATTTTGCAGTTCCGAGTTAACAGCTGTTTTGAGCTTGGCACAAATCATGGCCAACTTTGAATGTTTATCATTTTAAGCTTGGAAAAGACACATTTATTCCCAGACTTGGGACTACACAGCCACTCCACTGAATAGCAGGCCAGTGATTGCTTTGCAATGCTTGCAGTTAGCCACTGATTTCTTCCAAACTACTCATTGTTGAATTTGCAATTTCCAACTTGTTGTGTAATGTTTATGTCCACTGGCCGATGAGCAGCGAAATGTTTTATCTATGATTATTCTTCATTATTTCTCTTAATATGATAAGGATTAAAAAGGATTTGCCAGTAGAAAGTCAACTTGATTCATGATAATGACTGCTAGCTAAGATTTAGAAAGTATATTGTTGACATGATCAGTCCAATCAAAGCTACTGTAGATTTGATCTGTAGCCAATGAGCCTTCTTGGATGGGCACTTCTAATGTAACTCTATGGCAGCACCCAAGGGTTTTGAATTTTTGAGCTCTACCCTTAGACTTGTCTGTGACGTAGTGTCCCCATGAGTGACAGAACACTAAGCCAATCACACCGCAACTAGCAAACATTACCAACATCTACACTGGCTGCCCAACCACCACAGAAAGTATTGAGCTAGGCTGAAACACCTGCATTTTGGAGCTGCCTTACTCAAGAAAGCAAAAAAGAGACCATGTTTGTATACGGCTTTATTAACTCAATAATTTTTTCAATAATTTGAAATCTATGTGAAATCCATAGATTAGGGCCTAATGAATTTATATAAATTGACTGATTTCCTGGTATGAACTGTAACTCAGTAAAATCATTGAAATTGTGTGGCGTTTTATATTTTTGTTCTGTGTCTAATTTAAGCATTTCACTATACTGCCAACAGATGCTAAATATGTGTGTGACCAATAAAATGTTATTTGATATACACACACACACACACACACACACACACACACACACACACACACACACACACACAGTGGTGGAAAAAGTATTCAATTGTCATACTTGAGTTGGTGACAGAGCTGGTGTAACCAGCCTCCTTGCTCGCACACGCTTTTTCAGTTCTCACCATACATTTTCTATAGGATTGAGGTCAGGGCTTTGTGATGGCCACTCCAATACCTTGACTTTGTTGTCCTTAAGCCATTTTGCCACAACTTTGGAAGTATGCTTGGGGTCATTGTCCATTTACAAGAACCATTTGCGACCAAGCTTTAACTTCCTGACTGATGTCTTGAGATGTTGCTTCAATATATCCACATAATTTTCCTGCCTCATGGTGCCATCTATTCTGTGAAGTGCACCAGTCCCTCCTGCAGCAAAGCACACCCACAACATGATGCTACCACCCCCGTGCATCACGGGTTGAGATGGTGTTCTTCAGCTTGAAAGCATCCCCGTTTTCCCCAAAACATAACAATGGTCATTATGGCCAAACAGTTTTATTTTTGTTTCATCAGACCAGAGGATATTTCTCCAAAAACTACGATCTTTGTCCCCATATGCAGTTGCAAACCGTAGTCTGGCTTTTTTATGGCGGTTTTGGAGCAGTGGCTTCTTCCTTGCTGAGCGGCCTTTCAGGTTATGTCGATATAGGACTCGTTTGACTGTGGATATCGATACTTTTGTACCTTTTTCCCCCAGCATCTTCACAAGGTCATTTGCTGTTGTTCTGGGATTGATTTGCACTTTTTGCACCAAAGTATGTTAATCTCCGAACGCGTCTCCTTCCTGAGCAGTATGAAGGCTGCATGGTCCCATGGTGTTTATACTTGCATACTATTGTTTGTACAGATGAACGTGGTACCTTCAGGCATTTGGAAATTGCTCCCAAGGATGAACAAGACTTGTGGAGGTCTACAAAAAAAAATATTTTGATATTTTGATTTCCCCATGATGTCAAGCAAAGAGGCACTGAGTTTGAAGGTAGGCCTTGAAATACATCCACAGGTACACCTCCAATTGACTCAAATTATGTCAATTAGCCTATCAGAAGCATCTAAAGCCATGACATCATTTTCTGGAATTTTCCAAGCTGTTTAAAGGCACAGTCAACTTAGTGTATGTAAACTTCTGACCCACTGGAATTGTGATAGAGTGAATTATAAGTGAAATAATCTGTCTGTAAACAATTGTTGGAAAAATGACTTGTGTCATGAACAAAGTAGATGTCCTAACCAATTTGCCAAAACTATAGTTTGCTAACAAGAAATTTGTGGTGGTTGAAAAACAAGTTTTAATGACTCCAACCTAAATGTATGTAAACTTCCAACTGCAACTGTACAGTAAAAATGCAAACATACAGTAAATATATTTTTGCATATGCAAAGGAATAAAAATAGGCCTATTTGTACTGTATGTTAGCTCAATTGTACGAAATAGATAAAGAAATTGCCAAAATACAGTCAAATCTAAATCATAAGTCAAGAAACAAATACTCCATTGCGGAAACAAAATCAATCAAATATGTTGTTTTTGTCCGGCCACAGATTTTCATCAACATCACAGGCGATATTCTCCTTGGCCAGACAGTGGAAAAATATCTTCTGACATGACGCATCCACCCCTGAAAAGACTGGAATGTTACCATACGCCTCCTCCATTGCCTGGATTACGGCCATACGTTCATGGGGTTTGCGATCATACACCTTCATACACCTTGTGTCATGCACAAAGTAGATGTCCTAACCGACTTGCCAAAACTATAGTTTGTTAACAAGAAATTTGTGGAGTGGTTGAAAAACGAGTTTTAATGACTCCAACTTGAGTGTATGTAAACTTCCGACTTCAACTGTATATACAGTGGGGCAAACAAGTATTTAGTCAGCCACCAATTGTGCAAGTTCTCCCACTTAAAAAGATGAGAGAGGCCTGTAATTTTCACCATAGGTACACTTCAACTATGACAGACAAAATTAGAAAAAAAAATCCAGAAAATCACATTGTAGGAAACAAGCAAGATTTCTGGCTCTCACAGACCTATAACTTCTTCTTTAAGAGGCTCCTCTGTCCTCCACTCATTACCTGTATTAATGGCACCTGTTTGAACTTGTTATCAGTATAAAAGACACCTGTCCACAACCTCAAACAGTCCAAACTCCAATATGGCCAAGACCAAAGAGCTGTCAAAGGACACCAGAAACAAAATTGATGTGCTCTCGGTACCTAATGGAAGTCAGGCTACCTCTGGCGAGCACATGGAGGGCTGTGCGCCCCCCAAAGAAATGCCACCCCACACCATGACTGACCCACCGCCAAACCGGTCATGCTGGAGGATGTTGCAGGCAGCAGAACGTTCTCCACGGCATCACCAGACTGTCACGTCTGTCACATGTGCTCAGTGTGAACCTGCTTTCATCTGTGAAGAGCACAGGGCGCCAGTGTCGAATTTGCCAATCTTGGTGTTCTCTGGCAAATGCCAAACGTCCTGCACGGTGTTGGGTTCTAAGCACAATGCCCACCTGTGGACGTCGGGCCATCATACCACCCTCATGGAGTCTGTTTCTGACCGTTTGAGCAGACACATGCACATTTGTGGCCTGCTGGAGGTCATTTTGCAGGGCTCTGGCAGTGCTCCTCCTGCTCCTCCACAATGGCGGAGGTAGCGGTCCTGCTGCTGGGTTGTTGCCCCCCTACGGCCTCCTCCACGTCTCCTGATGTACTGGCCTGTCTCCTGGTAGCGCCTTCATGCTCTGGACACTACGCTGACAGACACAGCAAACCTTCTTGCCACAGCTCACATTGATGTGCCATCCTGGATGAGCTGCACTACCTGAGCCACTTGTGTGGGTTGTAGACTCATGATACCACTAGAGTGAAAGCACCGCCAGCATTCAAAAGTGACCAAAACATCAGCCAGGAAGCATAGGAACTGAGAAGTGGTCTGTAGTCACCACCTGCAGAACCACTCCTTTATTGGGGGTGTCTTGCTAATTGCCTATAATTTCCACCTGTTGTCTATTCCATTTGCACAACAGCATGTGAAATGTATTGTCAATCAGTGTTGCTTCCTAAGTGGACAGTTTGATTTCACAGAAGTGTGATTGACTTGGAGTTACATTGTGTTGATTCACATCTCGGAAAAGATGTGTAATGTTGTAATTCTTGTTTGCGAAATTCGTGCTAATGTTGGATTTTTGTGCTGGCGCCCAATAGACTCCCATTCACTGCTTGAAGGAGAGCGCTCCTTGTTCCAGAATCGCACACCAACACTCAGAGATCATTTACAAACGCAGGATTTGTGTTTAGTGAGTCTGCCAGATCAGATGCAGTAGGAATGATTACCCGTTACATTGATAGGTGCGTGAATTTGACCATCATTCTGTCCCGCCTGAGCATTCTAAATGTAACAAGTACTTTTTGGTGTCAGGAAAAATGTATGGGAGTAAAAAGTTAATATTTTCTTTAGGAATGTAGTGGAGTAAAACAAAACAAAATAGAAATAGTAAAGTACAGGTACCCCAAGAAACGACGTAAGTAAAAATGCTTTAAAAAGTACTATTTAAGTACTTTACACCACTGTATAAAGTACCACTGTATAAAGTACCACTGTATAAAGTGCTTAAGTGAATTTCATCATAATGAAGCATCTTATTTGTGAACAGCTATGTATAGTTATGACCCACCTAGCGGAGTGTTCTTGCCACAGCATTTTCTTGATAGGATTGTTCTGGACTTTTTTGTTGTTGTTGAATATTTAACTTATATTTGAAAAACAAGTGTCAGGGATAAAATTAACCACCATTGCACATTTTGAACAATTTGGAGGGATATAGCTGCTCTAAGGATTCTTAAATATTAATTAATGTTATGCTAAAAACTCTATTGTCACCTCCTGCTGCATGATAATATTGCAAGACAGTCGATTTTGGTCACTTTTTCTTGTCTGCTGAAATGACCTATGCCTTTGCTTTACTGTGTTGTGAGTATTTGAGCAAGTTTTATTTTCAAAATCTGTTTTCTATGCAGTTATCCACATCAGGGCAATGTAATGAGGATAAAATAATGAAATGACAATGTACACTATTTCCAATGCTTAGAATATTATATCATATTTCCTTTCAGATTGACTAAAATGTTGTCCTGATCATGGATGATGCAGATATGGCCAGCTTCATTTCCTCATATGGAAATGTTGTGTTTTTGAAAAACTTGTGGAAAGCTGAAACTAAGAAAGCAATCAAGCAATGTGGAAGAAGAAGCCCACACCCCAGGAAGATCAGAGGAAGCAGACCAGAGGAAGACCAGAGGAAGATCAAGGACTCGCAGTATTGAAGTAGAGTGGATTCACACTGGTAACAAGGACACCAAACAAGTCAGAGCAAAGCAAGGAGGAGGCACCAGAAAGGTTGTTTTGAACTGCAGTGCAGGAGTTACTGAGATCCTGAAAGAGGGAAAGGATATTTTCTTCCGCACTGGACAATCCAGCAAAGGCCTTGAGACTGGCTTTGAGTTGTGGGACTTCAAACAGACTTCCAGGTGATTTTTCCACTGGTACAATATATGAGACAGTCAAGATACCCAAGTTGAGTTTCTATATTGTAACTAAGCCATTGCAAGAGACTTGAAGACACTTCCATCTCTGAGCCTTTGAGTGATGTGTCTCACGATGATGATGAATATGACAGCACTGAGTTCATTGTCTAGGATGAAGACCAAGTATCAGAGGTCAGTCAGCATGGGCCAAGCATCACTGATTACACAGTCAGCACAGATATCCCCATCATCTTCAACCACCCAGTCATCAGAGCTGAACATTTCATCACTGATCGGCATTACCCTGAACTGAACTTATTAACATCGTAAGTTTTGGCCAAGGTCACTGCACAAGCTCACCAAGAATAAATAATATCACCAATTTAATGCAGATAATAAAAACAAGTGTTCAGAATAGTTGCTGGTGGGGCGTGTGTGATTGTTTCATCAGTAAGGTATAATAAACATAATTATTACATGCACACGTTTAAGGAAGCAGAACTGTATCAGACTTCTATCCAGGAAGAGGTTTTGGAAGAGGTTCATCCAGAACTGCACACTTTGTTTTCTTAATATGCCCACCATGATTCAATTCACAAGTTTACAGTGCTACATCCATAAAGGAAACTTCAATCTTTGGCAAAACTGTCATTGTGGTTTCTGAGTAGAAACACCTGCATTTTTTCTACGTGCCCATTTTCGGTTCCTCTTGTCAGCGCAGACCCTCTCTGGGCACGCTCCCAAATGCGTAACACATGTAATGAAGTAATCTGCTATTGCCTTTGGGTCATTGTTTGTGGTGTAAGCTTCCATCCACAAAACATAAAGGCTAAAGCCATCTATGAAGCCCTGTATTGCAATACCATACGGTTTCATTTTATCATATCCGTCCATATGCCATAGCACGTTGGGACCTTTGGTTGTGTACTCCACACCTTGACCTGGCGATCGATCATCTTGATTATCTGTCTTATAGTGTCTTGCGTTACTACAAAACCTCTCTGAATTGCACAAAGATGCAACCCTCTGTAGCCTTGCATTTGCCCATTAATGTTGATTTCACTGTACAACAGTCAATACCTCATCCAATTCCGTGTGGTTCCTCCTTCTGAAAAGACCCAATCTGCGGCACAAACTCCTTAAGGTCATAATACTTAACATAATAAAGCCAATTCTAAATTATTGTCACACCCTGATCTGTTTCACCTGTCTTTGTGATTGTTTCCACCCCCCTCCAGGTGTCGCCCATCATCCCCATTATCCCCTGTATATTTATACCTGTGTTCTCTGTTTGTCTTTTGCCAATTCGTTTTGTTTTGTTTTGTTTCGTCAAGCGTTTTTCCCTCTGTTCCTGTCTCTCGGTTGTTCCTGTTTTCTAGTTTTCACGGTTTTTGACCTTTTCTGCCTGCCCTGACCCTGATCCTGCCTGCCGTCCTGTACCTTTGCCCCACCTATCTGGATTACGGACCTCTGCCTGCCCTTGACCTGTCTTTTGCCTGCTCCTGTTGGATTAATAAACTGTTGTTAATTTGATTTCGTCTGCATCTGGGTCTTACCTCAAATGTGATAATTATAGTTTTACCACGTTATCTAACTCCGGCCTTTCTATGGTGGAATGCACAGCAACAGGAAGCCAGGAATCATGCAATTAACCAAATCCCCTACTTTAAACTTGAAATATAACTGCCACATTATAATAATGGCACATTGTCTTCAATTTTTTCTTTCAAATTTATTCTTGAAATATTGACACTTTATTCTCGAAATATTGCCACTATATTCACAAAACATTACCACTTTATTCTTGTAATATTGCTACTTTATTTCTCAAAATTTTATTTTACATTTATTCTTGAAATATTGCCACTTTATTCACAAAATATTGCTACTTTATCCTCGTAATATTGTCACTTTATTCTTGAAATATTGCCACTTTTCACAAAATTTTATTTTGAATTTATTGTCGAAATATTGGCACTTTATTATCGAAATATTGGCACTTAGAAAAAATATTCTCAGTGCAAAAAGAAATAAAAATAACTCATAGTTTTTGTTTTCTCTCTTGAATTGGCCCTAATACTCTTCCGTACCTATCTGAAAAGTCAGAATATTACACAACTTAATCGTATTTCTCAAAGTATGAAGTTTAGATAAAATATAAACAACGTGTTTCTTGGAAAGATTAGATACAATGTACACATACAGTACACAGGGCCCAGAGTTTTTCCTGGCCCATGAGTAATGTAATGTAATGTTGTTGCACTGTTGATGCCCTCACAGACTCACCACAGATAAATCCCTCATCTTCCCCTAGGGGGCAGTCACCGTGGAAGTCACACACACTAGTCTTGTCAATGCAGCTGCCCAAGTCACAGTGGAAAGACTTGCTCTCGTCACAGTCTGTGCCTAGCTCATGGTGACCTGGAACAAGAAAGAGCTCACATTTAACTTCTGGTTTAGTCCACCATAATACGCTAAAGTAAAAATAGCATTACATTTTGATGTTTCTATTGATGTTTGGATATGTAGTTCAGAACATACCCATGTCACAGTCTCTGAGGTCCAAGGAGTCGAGGGCCAGAGAAGCCCTTTCCTTCCCCAGGCAGGTGGAGTAGAGTAGGGTCACCTGGAAGGGCTCATCCACCTCTCCAATAACCACCTCCAGCACCTCCCACTGGGCCCTATTCCTAGCAAACAGAGGGTTAAGTGTGTGTGTCTGTAGTATGTATGTGTGTTTCTGCGTGTTTGTTTGTGTGTCTGGACGGCAAAATGTTGAAAGGACTTTCTGTTCAAATAAGTATCTAAACAGCCTTGTCTATTGTCCCTAACAGTGTTTGGCCATCTGTGCAGTAAGTAGATAAACAACTTTACTTTAATGAGAGAAGTGTGTTGCATCTACACTACCGTTCAAAAGTTTGAGACTGGTTGAGACTGGTGTTTTTCATGTACAATTTAATGAAGCTGCCAGTTGAGGACTTGCGAGTAATTTGTTCTCAAACTAGACACTCTAAGTCCCTAAGAGCTTCGCACACCTGGATAGTACAATATTTGCACATTATTCTTTAAAAAACTCTTCAAGCTCTGTCAAGTTGGTTGTTGATCTTTCAAGTCTTTCAAGTCTTGCCGTAGATTTTCAAGCTGATTAATGTCAAAACTGTAACTAGGCCACTAAGGAATATTCATTGTAGTCTTGGTAAGCAACTCCAGTGAATATTTGGCCTTATGTTTTATGTAATTATCCTGGTGAAAGGTGAATTTGTTACACAGTGTCTGAACCAAGTTTTCCTCTATGATTTTGCCTGTGTTTAGCTCTATTCTGTTTATTTTTATCCTAAAAACTCCCTAGTCCTTGCCGATATCAAGCATACCCATAACATGATGCAGCCACCCCTATACTTGAAAATATGAAGAGTGCTACTCAGTGATGTGTTGGACTTGCCCAAAACATATTCAGGACAAAAAGTTAATTTCTTTGCCACATGTTTTACAGTGTTACTTTTGTGCCTTCTTGCAAACAGGATGCATGTTTTAAAATATTTGTGGCCTCCCGAGTGGGGCAGTGGTCTAAGGCACTGCATTGCAATGTTAGCTGTGCCACTAGATAATCTGGGTTCAAGTCCAGGCTCTGTCGCAGCCTGCAGTGACCGGGAGACCCATGGTGCAAGGTACAATAGACCCACTGTCGTCTTGGTTAGGGGAGGGTTTGGCCGGCAGGGATGTTCTTGTCCCATCGCGTACTAGTGACTCCTGTGGCTGGCCGTGCACAGGGCATGCTGACACGGTCGCCAGGTGTACAGTGTTTCCTCTGACACATTGGTGCGGCTGGCTTCCGGGTTAAGTGGGCATTGTGTCAAAGAAGCAGTGCGGCTTGGTTGTGTTTTGGAGGATGCACAGCTCAAGACCATCACCTCTCCCGAGTCTGCATGGGAGTTGCAGTGATGAGACAAGACTGTAACTACCAATTGGGGAGAAAAAGGGCAAAAAAATAAAATAAATACAATTTAAAAAATGTAAACAATTTATTTTCACTCTGTCAGTACAATCTGTTATCTCTTATCACAGCCATTAATCTCTGCAACTGTTTCCTTCCTCTCCGGCAACTTAGTTAGGAAGGGCGGCTGTACCTTTGTAGTGACTGTGTGCAGTGAGTGTAATTAATAACTGCACCATGCTCAAAGGGATATTCAATTTCTGCTTTTTTTTTACCCATCTACCAATAGGTGCCCTTCTTTGCAAACCATTGGGGGAAAAAACTGGTCTTTGCAGTTGAATATGTGCTTGAAGCCCACTGGGCACACACTAGTTGAATTAATGTTGTTTCCACATCATTTCAATTAAATTATGTTGAACCAACGTGGAAAAGACATTGAATTGACATCTTTGCCCAGTGGGAATATTGATTTCACATTGGCTCTAATGCTGTTTCTGCTCCTGCAGTACCATACAATAACCATCTAACTGAGATTCCCTGAGCTCAACGACAACACAGGAGGTATGAGACCCCACTGCATGGCATCTTAAACCACTTTCATTTGGAACAGAGAAATCCAGTAATTCTCTCATCCTTTTATCTGAGACCTGTCAGAGATGCATTAGCATCGACAGGGCTGTAGTGGAGCAAGTCGAGAGTTTCAAGTTCCTTGGTGTCCACATCACCAACGATCTATCATAACATTTAAAAAATATGTATATTTTACCTTTATTTAACTAGGCAAGTCAGTTAAGAACAAAATTCTTATTTACAATGACGGCCTACCAAAAGGCAAAAGATCTCCTGCGGGGACGGGGGCTGGGATTAAAAATAAAAAATGTATTACATATAAATATAGGACAAAACACATCATGACAAGAGAGACAACACAACACTACATAAAGAAAGACCTAAGACAACAACATAGCAAGGCAGCAACATATGACAACACAGCCTGGTAGCAACACAACATGGTAGAAGCACAAAACATGGTACAAACATTATTAGGCACAGACAACAGCACAAAGGGCAAGAAGGTAGAGACAACAATACATCACACAAAGCAGGGCAACTGTCAGTAAGAGTGTCCATGTTTGAGTCTTTGAACGAAGAGAGTGAGATAAAACTGTCCAGTTTGAGTGTTTGTTGCAGCACGTTTCAGTCGCTATCATGGTCTAAACACACCAAGACAGTCGTGAAGAGGGCACGACAAAGCCAATTCCCCCTCAGGAAACTAAAAGATTGGGCAATGGGTCCCCAGATCGTCAAAACGTTATACAGCTGCACCATCGAGAGCATCCTAACAGGTTGCATCACAGCCTGGCATGGCAAGTGCTTGGCATTTGACTGTAAGGCGTTAGAGAGGTTAGTGCGTACGGACCAGTACATCACTGGGGCCAAGCTTCCTGCCATCCAGGATCTACAATAATTGGCGGTGTCAGAGGAAAGCACATAAAATTGTCAGAGACTCCAGTCACCCAAGTCATAGTCGGTTTTCTCTGCTAACGCACGGTAAGCGGTACCAGAGCGCCAAGTCTAGGACCAAAAGGCTCCTTAACAGCTTCTACCCCCAAGCCATAAGACTGCTGAAAAATTAATCAAAACGCCACCGGACTATTTGCATTAATCCCCCTATTTGTTTTGTACACTGCTGCTACTCGCTGTTTAATATCTACCCCCGCACACTGACTTGGTACCCCTTGTATATAGCCTCGTTATTGTTATTTTTATTTTGTTACTTTTTATTATTTTTTACTTTAGTTTATTTGGTAAATATTTTCTTAACTCTTCTTGAACGGCACTGTTGGTTAAGGGCTTGTAAGTAAGCATTTCACAGTAAGGTCTACACTTGTTGTATTCAGCGCATGTGACAAATAAAGTTTGATTTGATTTTCTACGAACTTACTCAAGATGCAAGGTAGAGTACCGCAAGTGAGATACACATGGTCGCACTAAAAATCTTGTTGAGCAAATGCTACTACTGTAAGAATACTAAAGAGAGATTGTTGAGAAGTTGTGTGGAATGTTAAAGTGAACAAACATAAAATCAAAACATGCTAACCTGGTGCCATCTTGGTCTCTGCCACTGAGAGCTGTTGTGCTGATGACAGACGCTGATTCGACTGGTTTCACTAAGACTGAGAGGTTTCCAGCGGTGGGCCCCAGCTCAAAGCGGGCCAGCTGCAGATGGCACAGTGGGCCACTACTGTAGACCACTGGACTAGTGATGTAGTATTCACACTTCCTAGACGCCCTGGAGGAAGCGGAGGGACTCAAAAGCAGGAAGTGACCTGGAATGGGGGGGACAGACAATAATTTCCACAAAGTCAACTGAAGTGTTTGGACGAAAAACCCAACCCATAGCGAAATATTTGTATTGTTCTGAAAGCAGTATTTTCAGTTAATTATGAAGCAAAACAACACATCAAAATGATTAGGGTAAAAATGCTGCATTATCCTACTGCACATAGACCTCCTTACAGTGTTACACACCGTAGCTCTGTTTCTCTTGGCCGGGTCCCCCCCAGCGCTCAACACACGTCACCATCTCTCTAAATACAGCTGTCATGACGGGGACCTTTCTGGATATAGATTGTGCCTTCCCCCTCTCTCTCACTCTCTCCTAAACCCAGGTTCTGTTATCTCAGGCCGTAAATTCCTGGCGGAGACTCTCTCCCCCGGCCATGCAGTATAGAGAGAGAGAGAGTTTCACAGTAGAACAAAGGAACTTCTACTACATCACAGAATTTGAGAACTGAACAATATCCATGTTTTGGAGAATGTGTAAACGGTCAGTGGAGAAGCCAGCTACGACCGGTCTGTTTTCTTTTTCATGTTTGTGACCAAATGAAAGACAATACAGCCACATTACATTACTCTGTTTATACAGGTGCCTCCGTTATGAGGTTTGCATCTAATTATTGTATTAAATGAACGGATAAAGATTAAACTATTTGTGAAATTATGTAATGTGATGTTAAACCTTTAATGTGAGAGTTTGTATTTCCTTTAAAGTTTAACTAAGTCATTGGCCCTACCCCATGAGCACAGACACGATCCGGCGTCATGGAACAGCCCTTTCCTATTGTTACGAATAAAACCCCCTCCTGCGGAAATCCTCTTTAGACCATGCATACCTCGGTGTCAGCTGAGCTGGCACAGGTTAGAGTACCAAGACTGAGCAATCCCACAGCGTGAGCTGTGATTGCGAATAGTTTAGACTAAGCAAACCCACAGCGTGAGCTGTGATTGCGAATAGTTATTGAATTTCTGACCATACCACGTGGAGCATTGGCTACACGGCTGGAAATGGTTCAACTCTGAGACTATCGAACCCTACCGAATAAGAGAAAATCTTAGATACTAATTACTAGTCTGCAGCTAGAAATTATGTAAACCTGGGATGTGAATACTGACAACCGCCGAAACATCTATCTATGAGAATATTTCTGAATGGTACCCTGAAGTATCCATCTAACCACGAAATAATTTGATCTTCAGGGAAACAGAAAGAGAGAGAGAGACTTGGAATTCTCCAGCAGACGGACCGGACTCCAACAGAGAAGATCACGACACATGGGTGTAAATATATATTGATTGCAATTATTACCGAATGAGTGAGCGTTCATGTGCAAAGGATTAGCATTTCAATGAATATAATTATCAACTGTGTGTAGTGATCCCTTTTTGTCTTTCCCGCTCTCTCTCAGTCCACACTGAGATTTGTGCAGATAACCAACACTTTACGACGTTTGGAATGAGACTGACGGGAGGTAAAGAATAATTCATTAATAGAAGACTAATTGATCAGATATTAAAATATCTTTGTACAAAATGTTAAAAAAATATATAACTTTGTAATCTGAAGATTTTCCATGGTGCCCGGACTTCCTAGTTAATTACATTTACATGATTAGTTGAATCACGTAATAAGAATTACAGAGAATTGATTTGATAAAATAACAGCCTTCACTTTTAATGATGCCAAAGACACGACACAGTATACTACACTATGCTCTCAGTGAGATGAAAGGAGTAGCACATTTAAAGGTGTGAGTGAAACACACATGGAGTATTCTCTTTGTGACTGTGCTTCCTCCCTTACCGTCAGAGTTCCCCTCCGAATGGTCGCTGACTGGCTTCATGGCCTGTGTGCTGGATCTTTGTTGCTGTGGTGACATGGCCCTCCAGTCATTTCTGACACTGTGATTGGAGAAGGTCCAAGAGCAAGGCGATTCAAAATCACAAGAGGTAGCTGCAGGAGTGAGGAAAAAGAGATCCATTATGTCTGAGACTGACTCTATGTTCCGTTCACACATTCTTGCTAAACATTGGCCACTGTATGATATAATTTATATTGTACTGTGTTCAATACTGTATTAATTCACATGGAAATCAAGAGGGAAACTGCACCTGATTGTAATTAAATTAGTTTAAATTAATTATACAAATGAATGACAGAAACGCATGGAACTAATGATCCTCATCTGATGCCAAATTAGGCCAACATTGCAGCCTGCTTCAGAAATATGATGAAATGAGGACATCACAATGCCTTAACTGTATACTCCACTCCACCAACAGCTCCTAACAGAAGTATACACTCCAGATGCCCATGGGTGAAATTAGAAGAAGTGAACCAAATCTCAGGGCAATTATCATTTGAAACCATTATGGTTACAGTAAATTGGCTAAAATAGAAACAGTGTCCGTGTTACTGTTACCACAGTTAGAAGGCTTTACTGTTTCTACTGTCAACTTACAGTGCCTTGCGAAAGTATTCGGCCCCCTTGAACTTTGCAACCTTTTGCCACATTTCAGGCTTCAAACATAAAGATATAAAACTGTATTTTTTGTGAAGAATCAATAACAAGTGGGACACAATCATGAAGTGGAACGACATTTATTGGACATTTCAAACTTCTTTAACATTTCAAAAACTGAAAAATTGGGCGTGCAAAATTATTCAGCCCCTTTACTTTCAGTGCAGCAAACTCTCTCCAGAAGTTCAGTGAGGATCTCTGAATGATCCAATGTTGACCTAAATGACTAATGATGATAAATACAATCCACCTGTGTGTAATCAAGTCTCCGTATAAATGCACCTGCACTGTGATAGTCTCAGAGGTCCGTTAAAAGCGCAGAGAGCATCATGAAGAACAAGGAACACACCAGGCAGGTCCGAGATACTGTTGTGAAGAAGTTTAAAGCCGGATTTGGATACAAAAAGATTTCCCAAGCTTTAAACATCCCAAGGAGCACTGTGCAAGCGATAATATTGAAATGGAAGGAGTATCAGACCACTGCAAATTTACCAAGACCTGGCCGTCCCTCTAAACTTTCAGCTCATACAAGGAGAAGACTGATCAGAGATGCAGCCAAGAGGACCATGATCACTCTGGATGAACTGCAGAGATCTACAGCTGAGGTGGGAGACTCTGTCCATAGGACAACAATCAGTCGTATATTGCACAAATCTGGCCTTTATGGAAGAGTGGCAAGAAGAAAGCCATTTCTTAAAGATATCCATAAAAAGTGTTGTTTAAAGTTTGCCACAAGCCACCTGGGAGACACACCAAACATGTGGAAGAAGGTGCTCTGTTCAGATGAAACCAAAATTGAACTGTTTGGCAACAATGCAAAACGTTATGTTTGGCGTAAAAGCAACACAGCGGAACACACCATCCCCACTGTCAAACATGGTGGTGGCAGCATCATGGTTTGGGCCTGCTTTTTTTCAGCAGGGACAGGGAAGATGGTTAAAATTGATGGGAAGATGGATGGAGCCAAATACAGGACCATTCTGGAAGAAAACCTGATGGAGTCTGCAAAAGACCTGAGACTGGGACGGAGATTTGTCTTCCAACAAGACAATGATCCAAAACATAAAGCAAAATCTACAATGGAATGGTTCAAAAATAAACATATCCAGGTGTTAGAATGGCCAAGTCAAAGTCCAGACCTGAATCCAATCGAGAATCTGTGGAAAGAACTGAAAACTGCTGTTCACAAATGCTCTCCATCCAACCTCACTGAGCTCGAGCTGTTTTGCAAGGAGGAATGGGAAAAATTTCAGTCTCTCGATGTGCAAAACTGATAGAGACATACCCCAAGTGACTTACAGCTGTAATCGCAGCAAAAGGTGGCACTACAAAGTATTAACTTAAGGGGGCTGAATAATTTTGCACGCCCAATTTTTCAGTTTTTGATTTGTTAAAAAAGTTTGAAATATCCAATAAATGTCATTCCACTTCATGATTGTGTCCCACTTGTTGTTGATTCTTCACAAAAAAATACAGTTTTATATCTTTATATTTGAAGCCTGAAATGTGGCAAAAGGTTGCAAAGTTCAAGGGGGCCGAATACTTTCGCAAGGCACTGTGTTCAGACAAGTGATGCAGAGTGATATACATAATTGGTAGCCTCACAGCAGTCACCAACACTTTTCACTTGTACCAAAGGAGCTTTCTGACATGGATATTTTGTATTTTATTTAACCAGGCAGGTTAGTTAAGAACAAGTTCTTATTTACAATAACGGCCTAGGAACAGTGGGTTAACTACCTTGTTCAGGGGCAGAACGACAGAATTTTACCTTGTCAGTTTAGGGATTCAATCTAGCAACTTTCAGGTTACTGGCCCAACACTCTAACCACTAGGCTACCTGCTGCCCCATTACCTGAGAGCATATTTACCAGACTCAGACAGTGGCAATAAGTAGACCACTCTGACTATCTCCAAGAACAGCAGACGCCAAACCAGATACAGGCATACAGCATAATTAGTTGAAATTGTCTTTTTAGTTTAACATTGAAAACCAATTATAAAGCATATCAGAGCCTTAACAAAAAGCCATCATTTAACATAGTGCTACTAGACACACACACTCACGTTCAAATGACTCATGTCAGTACATATTCAGTACACTTTCTTCTCATCAACCAAGCTCGATTAAAATTACCTTAGAAACTCTGCTTAGTGTTCTGAGCTGTTTAATACGGATTCCATTAGCGCTTTAACTTTCCCAAAGTTCAGTGCAAGAGATATGAGTCTCCAAATCGACACCGACAAGACAATTCAAAATTGCTTTATAGTGCAGACTAAGAACGTTCCTTGGTGTCTGATGAAGCCTACTGTAGCACCAACTAGTGATTTGTGAATGATCAAACATAAAAACAACTCCAATATAATCAGAGAAGACCAGGGAATGTCAGTCTGGAAAAGAAAAATATACATTTTTAAGGGCTCCATAATTGGCATGTTGAGTCTAACAATCCTAATCTAATCCAAGTGAATGTGGAGGAGTCATATGATGTGTCCTGAAGGAGTGAAACCACTAATAAGACAACCACATCTCTTTCCTCTGGGACACAGAAATGCTAGAATGTAAGTGGTTTGGTGAAACATTTAAGACACGTTTTGGTCGTAAATAAAACATGCAGATGAGGATTTTTGTGTGAAGCTCAATTTCATCAGGGTCTTCATTTAATGCGCAAAGTCTCATTTAGAACACACGCGACTGCCAACGTGAGCTTTGAACACATTACAATGTTGTAACAGCTATGACAAACACTATTAGATTAGTGCTTTCTATAGTTTAAATTACATTGATTCCCTCTCTGCAGACCACACATAAGAGAAACGGCAGCCCTATAAGGCAACACATTTCTAGGTAACAGAAACCCGGAACCCCATTGTCCCTGACACACAATATCATTAATGAAACTAAACAGGTTGGGTTCCATACAGATGTAGGAACTTAATTTGAGCCAGTTTTCTACAGCAGGAAAATAATCTGCACAAACAGGAAATATGAATTATTATGTGGATTATAATTCATGGCTATTTTTGTTGGGGTTGATACAACTCAAATACACTACAAGTTTGCATTTCCTGTGTAGGAAAATGATCAGCAACAAAGGGTGATTAAATTAAGATCTGTTGACAGTGAATATTTCATACTAACGATATGGGGGAGAGTTCTATGTGATTGATTTACTAAGTAAATCATGCTTCTTCCCTAGGTCTCCAAATGACAAACAGCTTGGTGTGGATGATTCTTACCTTGGCTCTTGTCCTTAGGACTCAAGTGATGGGGAAACATGAAGCTCTCCTCCAGGGACATGTCCAGTAGAGCATGACTGGAGCTGCCAGCTGAAAGCGAGAGAGCGAAAGAGAGAGACAAGTGGTTACATGATTGTTTTTATTGACTGTGTGTCCCTAGTGTTTCCACACAACATGGTTGACAGCAGAGGACTATTAGACAGTGGGACACCAGGCTGTCCTTCCATTTTAAAGTTCAAATGAGAGATATTGTCTACCCTGGGGCCTGTATATCAACACAGCTGCATGAACAGCCAGTTCAATCAAGACAAGTAGATTACTGAAGACGCCACTGACGCAAATTAATATAATGACAAACAGATCCATCAAACTTAAGTATAGTTGGTTTACGGCAGGTAGCCTAATGGTTGGAGTGTAGGGGCGGCAGGTTGCCTAGTGGTTGGAGTGTAGGGTCGGCAGGTGGCCTAGTGGTTAGAGTGTTGGGCCAGTAACCGAAAGG
Organism: Oncorhynchus mykiss; assembly: GCF_057628025.1. Lineage (NCBI taxonomy): Eukaryota > Metazoa > Chordata > Actinopteri > Salmoniformes > Salmonidae > Oncorhynchus > Oncorhynchus mykiss. The sequence goes on from NC_143040.1 coordinate 59,362,536, forward strand.
TTGCTTGATTGAATCCCCGAGCTGACAAAGTAAAAATCTGTTGTTCTGCCCCTGAGCAAGGCAGTTAACCCACTGTTCCCCAGGTGCTGTGAACGTTGATTAAGGCAGCCCACCGCACCTCTGATTCAGAGGGGTTGGGTTAAATGCGGAAGACACATTTCAGATGAAGGTACTCAGTTGTACAACTGACTAGGTATCCCCCTTTCCCTTACGCAATGTTCTCTGACGAGGCCTTTAAATACAAGTCATTTTCATGGTACCCATTTATTGAATATCCCAATTTAGTTTTCATGAAAAACCGGGACAATAAGTTCCATACAAGGCAACCATTACACAACAGCTCATAACCTTCTCTCTGGATTGACATACAGCATATTAAGTCCTCTTGTTGACATAAATTAACAACACAGATCAAACACAAAAGGTTGGGCATGTCTTTTAGACGTGGCAATAAAACCTTTAGCATATTTATAGAGGATGGAACATTAAGATCTTTCACTCATTCGTAGTAGTTAGGAATGCCTCCTCCCTGAATATGTCCTTACATTTCAATAGCATCAGCTGAACTTAATTATTAAGTAAACCCTTGAGCTACAACTTGTCCACACTTACTCAGTTAAATGAGGGTGGAGGGGATCATGCTGTCATCCTGGTCAGTGAGTTTTACAATAAAATAAACCACTTGGATAAACAAATTCTGGAAATCATATTTCACTGCCTGTTTATGTTATACCACAGGAGGCATCCAACGTAATCTGAGATCTCAAGGAAGCTTTCAGAATGTGTTAACAATAAAATATATATAAATAAAGTATTCACAGAAGAGCCATAAACAAGACCAAACACCAGAGAATATTGCAAGTGTGAGTGTTCTGTTTAACAGAGGCTTAGGGATTCTAAAGCATGAAACACATCTAGAATCTCTGCGGATTGGTACTTATCACAGTGGGAAACCTGTACGTAAATCCGAGACACTCCATTTAGTATGATACGGTGCCTTCAGAAAGTATTCATACCCCTTGACTTATTCCTCATTTTGGTGTTACAGCCTGAATAAAGAATGAATTAAATATATGTTTTTTTCTCACCCATCTATACACCATACTCTATAATACAAAGTCTCTAAGAGCTTAGCACACCTGGATTGTACAACATTTTAACATTATTATTTTAAGAATTCTTCAAGCTCTGTGAAATGTGTTGTTGATCATGGCTAGACAGCCATTTTGAAGTCTTGCCATAGATTTTCAAACAGATTTAAGTCAAAACTGTAACTCGGCCACTCAGGAACATTCACTGTCTTCTTGGTAAGCAACTCCAGTGTAGATTTGCCCTTGTGTTTTAGGTTATTGTCCTGCTGAAAGGTGAATTAATCTTCCAGTGTCTGATGGAAAGCAGACTGAATGTCACATCCTGACCATATAGAATCCTTATTTTCTATGGTGGAGTAGGTCAGGGTGTGACTGGGGCGTTAGTCTAGTTTATTATTTCTATGTGGGTGTTCTAGTTTTCATGTTTCTATGTTGGTGATTTGTATGATTCCCAATTAGAGGCAGCTGGTTATCGTTGTCTCTAATTGGGGATCATATTTAAGTAGTGTTTGTTCCCACCTGTGTTTGTGGGATATTGTTTATGGGTGGTTGTATGTCAGCACTCCATTGTCGTCATGTCACGTTTCGTTATTAGTTTATTGTTTTTACTAAGTTTCACTATTAAAAAATTATGTAGAACTCAACATTCGCTGCGCCTTGGTCCGTTTCTACAAACGATCGTGACACTGAAACAGGTTTTCCTACAGGATTTTGCCTGTGCTTCGCTCCATTCTGTGTCTTTTTTATTCTGAAAAACTCCCCAGTTCTTAACGATTACAAGCATACCCATAACATGAAGCAGCCACCACTTGAGTGGTACTCAGAAATGTGTTGTATTGGATTTGACCCAAACATAACACTCTGTATTCAGGACAAAAAGTGAATTGCTTTGACACATTTTTTTTACAGTATTACTTTAGTGCCTTGTTGCAAACAGGATGCATGTTTTGGAATATTTTTATTCTGTACACACTTCCTTCTTTTCACTCTGTCAATTAGGTTAGTATTGTGGCGTAACTACAATGTCGTTGATCAATCATCAGTTCTATCCCATCACAGCCATTACACTCTGTAACTGTTTTAAAGTCACCATTGGCCTCATAGTGAAATCCCTGAGCAGTTTCATTCCTCTCCAGCAACTAAGTTAGGAAGGATGCCTGTATCTGTGTCGTGACTAAGTGTATTGATACACCATCCAAAGTGTAATTAATAACTTCACCAAGCTCAAAGGGATATTCAATGCATGCTTTTTAAAAATGTGTGATACCAATAGGTGCCCTTCTTTGCGAGGCATTGGAAAACCTCCCTGGTCTTTGTGGTTGAATCTGTGGTTGAAATTCACTACTCGACTGATGGACCTTACACACAGAGTGAGTCCATGCAACCTATTAAGTGACTTGTTAAGCAACTTTTTACTCCTGAACTTATTTAGGCTTGCCATAACCTAGAGTTTGAATACTTACGGACTCAAGACATTTCAGCTTTTCTTTTTTAATTTATTTGTTATATATATGTTTAAAAAAACATAATTCCACTTTGACATTATGGGGCATTGTGTGTAGGTGTAGTGATAAAAAAAAATCTACATTTAATCCAGTTTAAATTCAGGCTATAACACAACAAAATGTGGAAAAATTCCAGTGGTGTAAATACTTTCTGAAGGCAATGTATTTTACATTTCGTATAGTATGTATTAGTTTGAGGATGTCCATCATCCATTTCGTATGGTATGTATTAGTTTGTGGATGTCCATCATCCATTTCGTATGGTATGTATTAGTTTGTGGATGTCCATCATCCATTTCGTATGGTATGTATTAGTTTGAGGATGTCCATCATCCATTTCGTATGGTATGTATTAGTTTGTGGATGTCCATCATCCATTTCGTATGGTATGTATTAGTTTGTGGATGTCCATCATCCATTTCGTATGGTATGTATTAGTTTGTGGATGTCCATCATCCATTTCGTATGGTATGTATTAGTTTGTGGATGTCCATCATCCATTTCGTATGGTATGTATTAGTTTGTGGATGTCCATCATCCATTTCGTATGGTATGTATTAGTTTGTGGATGTCCATCATCCATTTCGTATGGTATGTATTAGTTTGTGGATGTCCATCATCCATTTCGTATGGTATGTATTAGTTTGTGGATGTCCATCATCCATTTCGTATGGTATGTATTAGTTTGTGGATGTCCATCATCCATTTCGTATGGTATGTATTAGTTTGTGGATGTCCATCATCCATTTCGTATGGTATGTATTAGTTTGTGGATGTCCATCATCCATTTCGTATGGTATGTATTAGTTTGTGGATGTCCATCATCCATTTCGTATGGTATGTATTAGTTTGTGGATGTCCATCATCCATTTCGTATGGTATGTATTAGTTTGTGGATGTCCATCATCCATTTCGTATGGTATGTATTAGTTTGTGGATGTCCATCATCCATTTCGTATGGTATGTATTAGTTTGTGGATGTCCATCATCCATTTCGTATGGTATGTATTAGTTTGTGGATGTCCATCATCCATTTCGTATAGTATGTATTAGTTTGTGGATGTCCATCATCCATTTCGTATGGTATGTATTAGTTTGTGGATGTCCATCATCCATTTCGTATGGTATGTATTAGTTTGTGGATGTCCATCATCCATTTCGTATGGTATGTATTAGTTTGTGGATGTCCATCATCCATTTCGTATGGTATGTATTAGTTTGTGGATGTCCATCATCCATTTCGTATGGTATGTATTAGTTTGTGGATGTCCATCATCCATTTCGTATGGTATGTATTAGTTTGTGGATGTCCATCATCCATTTCGTATGGTATGTATTAGTTTGTGGATGTCCATCATCCATTTCGTATGGTATGTATTAGTTTGTGGATGTCCATCATCCATTTCGTATGGTATGTATTAGTTTGTGGATGTCCATCATCCATTTCGTATGGTATGTATTAGTTTGTGGATGTCCATCATCCATTTCGTATGGTATGTATTAGTTTGTGGATGTCCATCATCCATTTCGTATGGTATGTATTAGTTTGTGGATGTCCATCATCCATTTCGTATGGTATGTATTAGTTTGTGGATGTCCATCATCCATTTCGTATGGTATGTTCCGAATTAAAATTCGCATGATAGGTTACGAATTTGCAAAACGTACGATATGTTATGAATTTGCAAAACAAATGATGTGTTAACAATTCAAATTTGCTGTGGCTAAGGTTAACTAGGCTAGGGGTTAGGGTTTGAGGTTAAGGTTAGGAGTTAGGTTAAATGGTTAAGGTTAGGGGAAGAGTTAGCTAAAAGGGTTATGGATATGGTTAGGGGAAGGGTTATCTAAAATGCAAAGTTGTAAAAAAGCTGCTAATTAGTTCAAATGCTAAAGTTGTCTGTGAAGAGATTCGAACATGCAACCTTTGCATTGTTAGACCTTCACTTTATACGCGTGACCGACCACCCTCCTTACGTTTTGACTTAACCTTTTACTACAGTATGCTAAATCAGGGTCACACAGGCTGCTTCTTAGTAGTCTTAAACAAGTCTACTTGGAAACAAAATAATTGTAAAAAATAAAGACACCTGCACCATGTCAGATATACAGTATATTTGAAATGTATTCAATTTTGAGTTTGCATCCCAATATTACACTTTATATACAGTGCCAGAGGGGTTGGGTTAAGTGTGTAAGATACATTTCAGTTGAATGCATTCAGTTGACTAGGTAACTGACTAGGTATTCCCCTTTCACTTTCCCAGCCAAAAGTTTGGACACACCTACTCATTCAAGGGTTTTTCTTTATATTTACTAATTTCTACATTGTAGAATAATAGTGAAGACATCAAAACTATGAAATAACACATATGGAATCACGTAGTAACCAAAAAAAGTGTGAAACACTTAGGGCTATAACCAAATAGGGCTATCTTTTTTTTAACAATCTTTATTAATGATGAAATTATGAAAAATATGAATAACAATCCACCCATGAGGCCAAAGGGGGCGCTTTTGGTCATTGACTGCAGGAAAGGGAAGGAACCTTCTGTCTTATGTAACCATACCAAACGTAACATATCATACTACAACTTGACTTTTAGCCAATCAGAGAGCACGAACGTCCACATGGGGGAGCCAACAAAAAAATGAAAAAAATAAGGCATTTTCTCCATACATCCACGGATGAGCCAGTCACACGTCATATCTAATATAAGCTATGGGATGGTAGCTAGCCAAGTGCACAGACGCAATTCACACAACACTAAATACTTCCTCTAAGCTTGCTAACCACTGTAGCTCGTATTGACATTATAATTCAATCACAATGGTTTAGCTAGTTTCCATGAAACACCTGCCTGTGTTAGCTGCCGAGTTAGTTCAGTGTCCTTAACTAGCTAATTAGCTATATTGTGCTAGCTAGCGAATATGCTAAAGTTAGCTAGCTAGCTAAACATTTGGCTATGGGCTGGCACTGGTAATATGGGATTATGGAGAGTGAATTAAACTGTTTCTTCATCATCTTGATAGGTAGTTATCTAGCTGTGGCCAACTGGCTAGTATTAACAAGAGATTTCTATAAAATAACAACATTATTACAGCTAGCTACTGCCACCTTCTGGCTTGGAGTATTTTAACAAGGCTAAGTGGCTGACGACTTCCAAGGTCTTCGTTTAAACACAAAGACCTCTATAAAACACTACTCATGTTTCCTGATCCCTCTGACTCAACCATTACGGAGAAAACACATGGATTTCACGTGATCACGTGATCTTATGTGAAATTAACATGATAACATGAAATTACACATGTGAAAATGTGATCACATTAAATTTCATGTGAAATCACGTGATTTTCCACGTGCAATTATGTGGTTGTTCTGTGGGGGAAGGCTCCAGGCTATCAACACGCTTTACATCTCTGACTCCCCAAACAAGAACTCAGCAGAAAGGACTGAAATAGATCAAATGTGAATAAACAGATTAATTATAGAAAGCAAGCCGAATTAGAAACAACCATCACCAAATTGTGACCACAACACAGTCACTCAAAAATAAACTGTACATGACAGTTTTAGCTCTATGGAGTGGAGGACCGGAAACAGGACACAAGGCCAACAATCAGAGCCCTGGGGGTTAATGGAACAATCATGTGACACACCCCCATGGTCCAGTTTGGATCAATACACACTAACAGGGACAGGGGGTTTCACAGTGGGTCGGCATAACTCAACAGCACTGGACAAAAGAGACAATTAAAATAAGACTATACTAGTATTGTATGAAAAGCTCACATGACAATGGACAGTCTGTATGTTGCCAGATGCCCAATAAAAACATAAGAGACAAGGTCACATTGGCCATGCTTGAGAAATGTTGTTATTAAAAACAGTTCGCTAAATGAGGTCAGACTGTAAATACAGTATTTAGAGTAAGATGCCACAGCTTGTGTGTAAATGGGTGTGTAAAAAATATATGAATCCATTTTGAATTCAGGCTGTAACACAACAAAATGTGGAATAGGTCAAGGGGTGTGAATACTTTCTGACAGCACTGTAGATATGTAGAGGGGTAGGTGACTAGGCATCAGGAGATATGATAAACAGAATAGCAGCAGCATATATGATGATTGTATGTGAGTGGGTGTGAGTGTGTTTAGAGTCAGTCATAAATATATCTTCATATTATGTGTTTGACCAAATTAAGTGAGCTTTTGTGTGTGTGTTGGAGTGTCAGTGTGCATGAGTGTGTACAGCACTGTGAGTGTGTGTAGAGACTTGTAAAAAATGTTTTATAAATACAATGGTCAACTCAGATAGTCTGTGTAGCCATTTTGGGCATGGCCACAGTGATGCATTTGCTGTCCACACCACCATCTGTAGCGCCATGCGATCGAGGGCAGTGCTATTTCTTCTCAATGGTACAACTGTATAACTTTTTGAGGATTTGAGGGCCCATGCCAAACCTTTTCAACCTCCTGAGGGGAAAGAGGCGTTGTAGTGTGTTCTTCATGACTGTGCGCCTGTGTGGACCATTTTAGAGATTTGAAGACCAAGGAACTTGATGCTCTCGACACGCTTGGTAATAAAGCTATACTGAGCTATTTCAGGTATTTGTATTCTGTATTCAAACTGTATTCTGACCAAAAGAGTGCCCAAAATGTATAATACTTTATCTCATCTGCAAGCAAATTAAGTCATTCACAGAAAATATCTTTGGAAGGGAGCCATTTATTTCCAATCTTGTTTTAATGAAAAACATATCCAAATCCTGAAGGCATGATTCGTTATAGAGACACATCAACAACAATCAGGGGTCTGCATAATTCCCAGCTGACACTAGTTTACACTGCAAACAATAATGAGTCGGTAAGACCACCCCGGGACATGGCAGAATGGTTGACTAACGTCATCAGGACAGCCTCTGTTTGCTGGGTTTATACTGTTTGAGTCATCCACTGTCTATTCATTCAGAAAAGGCTACACATATCACACATGTTTGTGTTAGAAGCTCTGCAGGATGTCAAGAAAGAATGGTGCTGTGCCCACTGAGAGGGGATGTCCAGAGGGATACACCAATAATGGAGCTTTGACAGTGCATGGGCAATTTACTGGAGCTAAAAGGCCTAGACCATGGTGCTGTTCTTCCAATGCACCATTAAATGCCTGTACAACTCACTCCTTTCCATCTTTCATAGGTCATTAGAAAATGAACAAAGCTTTAAAGTTCTTTACTGACTATAAACAACCGGAACTGAATAAGACTGGAAACTGAAAGCAGCACAACAAAAAACTCTCAAGACAGTCAATTTACTCTCAAGACAGTTACAGAAAGATCCCAGAATCATATCAAAATGTTCTGAGCATCAGTGTTATTACCTTATAGCATTTTCCTATTAGCTGAAGGTCCAAGTAGTGTAATTAATTAAACCAATGACTACTGTCAACAACACATGCTTTGATGAATGTAACAAGACCTGCCAAAAGGAATCATCTTATTCTTTATTCACAAAGGATTTTTTTTGTGGTGATATGACCTGGACAATTTATCCTGACAAATGAGCTTGGTGCTGATCAAACCCACTACCTTCAAACACATTTAACCACAGGGGTATACATTATCACCATTTGAAGAAAACATGGAGGAATAACACTCCCATGAGCTTAAAATAGAAGTAACTTATGGACATTGGGTTCCCTTGTCAAAGGAGATCAGGATTTTAGAATAAGTGCCTCTTTTTTATTTATTATTTTTTTACATGTACTCCCCTTTTCTCCCCAATTATGTGATATCCAATTGCGATTCAATTACAACCTTGTCTCATCACGGCAACTCCCAGATGGGCTCGGGAGAGTCGAAGGTCGATTCAAGTGCCTTAACACCCGCTCGCTTAACCCGGAATCTGCCGCACCAATGTGTCGCAAGAAACACAGTTCAACTGACGACTGTAGTCAGCCCCAGCCAAACCCTCCTCTAGCCAGGACGATGCTGGGCCAATTGTGCGCCTCCCTATAGGACTCCCAGCTATGGGATCGAACCCCAGGCTGTAGTGAAGCCGCAATAATCGGGAGGCCAAGAGTACCTCTTTTTAAATCCCACATTTATAAAAAACGGATTTTAATGTGTGATTTTATTTAGGTATTTTGTTTAACTTCTGTCTCTGTATCTTTGTAGTGCTTTTATTTATTTATATGATTTGACTTTGATCATTTGTTATTGAAAAGCACTCTAGAAATAGTTATTATTATTACTGTTAAAAAATAGCATAGTGAATTTTCTCATAGTTTGTGCGTCCGTCCACAGTGACGGTAAAATACAGCTTCAACATCCGTATAACACCTTGACAATATCATCTGACCCTGAGACATTAGTAAGTAAAGCAGTTGTGTTTGACCTTGAATACAAGCCAGATCTCTGCTCTCTGAGGCTAAGGAGTAAAGTACAGCCACATCCAAAATTATTGTCACCCTTGATGAACATGAGCAAAAAATGATGTATAAAATAAATAATACAAATACTGAGCTATAATGTAATACTTTCTGCACCCTCCCCTTGCGAGGATAACAACACAGCCTTTTTAATGTTTTATGATATTGGTAGGGGTCTTAGACCATTACTCCATACAGAATCTTTGCCGGTCCTTGAGATCCTCCAGTCTGTACTTATGGACTGCCCTCTTCAATTCAAACCACAGGTTTTCAATGGGGTTCATGTCCGGAGACTGAGATGACCATCGCAAAATGTTGATTTTTGGTCAATTAACCATTTCTTTGTAGATTTTGATTTGTGCTTGTGGTCATTGTCTTGGAAGATCAACTTGCGGCCAAGTTTCATCCACCTGGCTAGAGGCAACCAGATGTTTTGCTAAAATGTCCTGGTACTTGGTAGTTCATGATGCCGTTGACTTTAACAAGTGTCCCAGGACTAGTGGAAGCAAAACAGCCCCAGAACACTAAAGATCTACCACAATATTTTACAGTAGGTATGAGATTATTTTCTGCATATGCCTTTTGTCCTAGACTTGGCACTCCGGTATCGCTTGCCATGCGGTAGTAGAGAGAACAGTCTATGACTGGGGTGGCTGGGGTCTTTGACAATTTCTCGGGCCTTCCTCTGACACCGCCTGGTGTAGAGGTCCTGGATGGCAGGCAGCTTTGCCCCAGTGATGTACTGGGCCGTACGCACTACCCTCTGTAGTGTCTTGCAGTCAGAGGCCGAGCAATTGCCCTACCAGGCAGTGATGCAACCGGTCAGGATGCTCTCGATGTTGCAGCTGTAGAACCTTTTGAGGATCTCAGGATCCATGCCAAATCTTTTTAGTTTCCTGAGGGGGAATAGGCTTTGTCGTGCCCTCTTCACGACTGTCTTGGTGTGTTTGGACCATTCTAGTTTGTTGGTGATGTGGACACCAAGGAACTTGAAGCTCTCAATCTGCTCCACTACAGCCCCGTCGATGAGAATGGGCGCGTGCTCGGGTCTCCTTTTCCCGTAGTCCACAATCATCTCCTTAGTCTTGGTTACATTGAGGGATAGTTTGTTTTTCTGGCACCACGCGGACAGGTCTCTGACCTCCTCCCTATAGGCTGTCTTGTCGTTGTCAGTGATCAGGCCTACCACTGTTGTGTCGTCTGCAAACTTAATGATGGTGTTGGAGTCGTGCCTGGCCATGCAGTTGTGGGTGAACAGGGAGTACAGGAGGGGACTGAGCATGCACCCCTGGGGAGCTCCAGTGTTGAGGATCAGCGTGGCAGATGTGTTGCTGCCTACCCTCACCACCTGGGGGAGGCCCGTCAGGAAGTCCAGGATCCAGTTGCAGAAGGAGGTGGTTAGTACCAGGATCCTTAGCTTAGTGATGAGCTTTGAGGGTACTATGGTGTTCAACGCTGAGCTGTAGTCAATGAATAGCATTCTCACATAAGTGTTCCTTTTGTCCAGCTGGGAAAGGGCAGTGTGGAGTGCAATTGAGATTGCATAATCTGTGGATCTGTTTGGGCGGTATGCAAATTGGATTGGGTCTAGGGTTTCTGGGATAATGGTGTTGATGCGAGCCAGTACCAACCGTTCAAAGCACTTCATGGCTACAGACATGAGAGCTACAGGTCTGTAGTCATTTAGGCAGGTTGCCTTTGTGTTCTTGGGCACAGGGACTATGGTGGTCTGCTTGAAACATGTTGATATTACAGACTCAATCAGGGAAATGTTGAAAATGTCAGTGAAGACACCTGCCAGTTGGTCAGCACATGCCCGGAGTACATGTCCTGGTAATGCGTCTGGCCCAGCAGCCTTGTGTATGTTGACCTGTTTAAAGGTCTTATTCACGTTGGCTACAGAGAAAGTAATCACACAGTTATCCGGAACAGCTGATGCTCTCATGCATGCCTCAGTTTTGCTTGCCTCGAAGCGAGCATAGAAGTGATTTAGCTCGTCTGGTAGGCTCATGTCACTGGGCAGCTTGCGGCTGTGCTTCCCTTTGTAGTCTATAATTGTTTGCAAGCCCTGCCACATAAGACAAGCGTTGGAGCCGGTGTGGTATGATTCAATCTTAGCCCTGTATTGACGCTTTGCCTGTTTGATGGTTTGTCTCAGGGCATAGCAGGATTTCTTGTAAGCTTCCGTGTTAGAATCCCGCATCTTGAAAGCAGCAGCTCTACCCTTTAGCTCAGTGCAAATGTTGCCTGTAATCCATGGCTTCTGGTTGGGGTACGTACGTACAGTCACTGTGGGGCTGACGTCCTCGATGCACTTATTGATAAAGCCAGTGATTGATGTGGTGTGGCTCAATGCCATCAGAATAGTCCCGGAACATGTTGCAGTCTGTGATAGCAAAACAGTCCTGTAGTTTAGCATCTGCTTCATCTGACCACTTTTTTATAGACCGAGTCACTGGTGCTTCCTGCTTTCATTTTTGCTTGTAAGCAGGAATCAGGAGGATAGAGTTGTGGTCGGATCTACCAAATGGAGGGCGAGGGAGAGTTTTGTACGCGTCTCTGTGTGTGGAGTACAGGTGATCTAGATATCCCACTAGCTGAATATCCATGTCGTCATTCAGCCACGATTCCATGAAACATTGGATATTACAGTTTTTGATGTCCCGTTGGTAGGATATTCGTGATCGTACTTCGTATAGTTTATTGTCCAATGATTGCACGTTGGTGAGTAGTATTGGTGGTAACGGCAGCTTTCCCACTCGCCTTTTCCGGGTCCTGACCAGCCATCCGGCTCTTTGTCCTCTGTACCTGTGTAGCTTCCTCTTGCAAATAACAGGGATGTTGGCCATGTCGGGTGTTTGGAGAATGTCCTGTGCGTCTTGGTTGTTGCAGAAAAAATCTTTGTCTAATCCGAGTTGAGTGATCGCTGTCCTGATATCCAGAAGCTCTTATTTTGCCATAAGATACGGTTGCAGAAACATTATGTACAAAATAAGTTACAAATAACTTGAAAAAAACCCCACATAATAGCACAATATCTTGGGCGCCTGTAAAACTGCTGCCATTTCTTTCGGCGCCACTTTACAGTAGAATCAAGGGAAATTGTGAAATTATTTAGGACCTTTAACCTTTTCATACATGAGTTCCAAATATCTCTAACGGTCACCCCAGCGTGAGTTTTTTGATGAACGTGATGTTAGAATGTTCTCTCCATTCCAGAATGTGATTGTTACGCAACAGTACATTTAATCCACGCTGCCCTCAAACCAAGGCACACAGCCTGTTTATATTTATAGGCTGTTTTCAACTTGTCAATTTCAAATTATTTTCTAAGAACCGTTTGAATTGGGGTGTGTTCCGCCTCCTCATTCATTCACATAAAGTAGTTATTTTTACTTTTTAGGACAAAATACATTTTTTGGACATTTCTGACCCAGACAAAATTCCCCAAGCACTTCCCAATTGTTTGTGCAGTTCAAGGCTGCAGACATTTGAGCATCTCTTGTCAGAACAGGATCTGCACACAGGTGTTCACATTTTCCTTCTCTTGCCCGCATTGCAGTCATTTTTGTTTTCATTACCGATAATAACTTTGGAAATGTGTGCGTTTCTATCGAAGTAAGTGACTTATAATAGTTTCTGTATGTCATTTCTACTGTATCTCACTGTATTTATGGAGCATAATATATTTGTGTATATTCCTTATAACCGCGGACACGCGAGGTAACGTTATTCATTTCATAACCTTTATGGTGTTATATTCAATCGTGTTTATGTAGCTAGCTACATTCTTCTATTGGCGCTGTAAAACAATGCTAAATGCATCAGAGAAGTATTAGCTTGTGTTGTATTTTGAAGCTACCCTAGCCTTATGACTCCCAAGTGGCGCAGTAGTTTAATACACAGCATCTCAGGGTTAAAGGTGTCATTACAGACACCCTGGTTCAAATCCAGTCTGTGGTTCTATCAAAGTAAGTGCCTTACTATGTTATAATAGTTTCTGTATGTGAACTGTATGTCCAATTACAAAAAAATACCTTGTTCAGTAATCATCTCACCTGTTAGTTGGCGGGGAACTATGTTGCCATTGAGGGCAGCAGTGTCGATCAGATGGAAAAATATCTTCTTATACCACTTGGTCATTTTCTGAGTGCATTCCACAAAGCTGTTTATCATGGCCGCCTTATCCAGTGCCCCCATTTTGAGGTTATAGTCAAGCACACAGTCTGGTCTGATTTATCTCTCTCCCGTCAGGTGGTCCACCTTCCCTGTGGCCGACATGGTTGCTGTATGGACAGTGGAGAGGACATGGACGTCTCGTTTGTCATGCCACCTTACTGTCAGCTGTTGACCATTCTCCTTGAACTCCACCTCCCCTCTCTGCATCTTCCTGCGTCCTAATGCCGGCATCCCCTTCCTGTTCGAACTGACTGTGCCACATGCCCCTGTGCTTTTGGAGAGCAGATGCTGGAAGATTTCTTACTTTGTATAACGGGTCATTTAGGATGGCAGTAGCATTGTTGACGAAATGTAGGCATCGCAGCAGAACTAGGAAGCGATCTTGGGAAAAGAGGGTGGCAAAGAAGGGAGTTGCAAACATAGGATCTGTGCTCCAGTATTATCTTAGGGAGTTCTTCTTTACTATTCCCATGAGAAGGACTGTCACCAGGAAGGTATACATTTCACTAATTGTGGTTGTCACCCATTTAGCGAGTTTCCCCCTCACTCCTGGCTCACTCTTCTCCTGTAGCTCTAAGGCATAGTAATTGGTCTCGTCTACTATGTCTCCCACCAGCTCCACCTGTCAGAAACAACTTGAAGCACTCTGCCTCAGATGGAAATGGCAAGGGGCGTTGCACTCCAGACTGGGACTCATCAAAGCAAACAGCAGGGCCAGGAGGGGTGAAATGGCTGGCGGCCTTCCAGCTCCCACATAACTCCTGTACTGTCAGTCTGCCTCCATCACCAACAGCATCTTCAAAGGGAGCTGGGACTTCGTCAGTGGACACGGAGTCCTCAGATTCAGGGTTCTCAATGATTACAAGGTTGGGGGGCAGCTCCTCACTGTCAGAATCTGATTCCTGACTTTCATACTCAGACTCATTGTCAAGTGAATGGTGGGATGTGAACGATGGTAGATGACAAACAGCCTTCAACATGCATACTATAAACAGACCGTTACTCATCTTGTCTTCTCTTATTATCTTTGGTTTCTCTGAGAGAAAAAAAAGAATGGTGGTGAGGAGAAACTACCCATCGTCGGATTACTTTTGATTTCTAGAAAGTGTTTTACCCAATTATTTCTATCAATGGTGAGCTCACCCATGATGTGATTAATTATAATAGTAATTGCTATTAGCTAATTCATAGTTTATGTCAGCCGAGAGTTATAAAAATATGACCGCTATATGTTACGTCAATCTTTCCTCAGTTAGCGCTAGGACAAATGTAGCCTACATTTTTTGGGTTTGGATGATTGTGTTATGCTGTAGATACTTCTGTGAATGTCTAAACATTGCATCCAAAAATAAACTGCTCACATTCTGGACATAACTTTCTAAGGACTGTGTTTGTGCAAAATGTTTCTGAAAAAACAGTGTGGCCAGCTCAAATGCTGATTGTTGCGTCATTCGAAACTGGCCATTCTAAATAAGCCTTCTAAATAAGCGTTCTAAATAAGCCTTCTAAATAAGCGTTCGAATCACACCGGTTTTATCGTACGCTACATGGACCACTGTAGAATGATCACACCTGTGTGTTGGTACGTGTGAAATGGTTAACGTTGCAGTGACACATCCATAACCTGAGCAGAAACCAGATTGCATATCAGAGAAAATACTACAGGCATCAAGAAAACCAGTTAGTTAATTATTGCCAAGTTTTTCCAACACTTTTGATAAGAGAAATAGAAATTGGATTATAACAGTTAGGATCAGCTTGATCTCCCCCTTTAAATAAAGGACAACCCGTGGCTGCCTTCCAAGCAATGGGAACCTCCCCAGAGAGGAGTGACAGATTAAAATGTTCAGAGATAGGCTTGGCAATGATAGGGGCAGTAACCTTAAAGAAGAAAGGGTCTAAACCATTTGACCCAGATGTTTTTGTGGGGTCAAGTTTAAGCAGCTCCTTTAGCACCTCGGACTCAGTGACCGCCTGCAGGGAGAAACTTTGTAGCTGGGCAGGGGGAAAAGAGGGAGGAGCATCAGGGCTATTCGCATTAGAAGGGGTGGGAGATGAGGAAATGTTGGACGGGCAAGGAGGCATGGTTGAGTCAAATAGGAATCCTGACTTAATGAAGTGGTGATTAAAGAGCTCAGCCATTTGCTTCTTGTCAGTAACAACCACACCATCAACATTAAGGGGTATGGGCAGCTGTGAGGAGAAGGGTTTATTCTCCAGGTCCATTTTCCAGAACTTCTTGGGGTTAGACCCACAGAGAGAGAACTGCTTCTTAAAATAACTAACTATGGCCTTCTGGATAGACTGAGTGCACTTATTTCTCATTTATCTGAACGAGAGCCAGTCAGCCCGAGTATGCGTGTGCCGAGCCTTTCGTCAAATGGAATTCTTGAGGTGGAACAAGCGTCTTCGACAGAGGGGTTCAAGCTGATTCTATACCAATTTACATAGGCCAGGTCATGGCCAGGTCCCATTGCAGAGGCCAGGTCCCATTGCTTTAGGACTTGGACAGGTGGTTTAAGCATGTCCCAGTTTAGGTCACCTAGCAGGACACATTCAGACTTAGTGTAAGGGGCCATGAGAGAGTTTAGGGCATTTAGGGTACAGGTCAGTGTTGATGGTGGACAATAACACCCAGCAATAGTCACCAAAGAGCTATTTGATATTTTAATGCTTAAAACCAGCAAATAAATTGTTCGGGGAAAGACTTGGAAGAGACAAGGTGTTCCTTGGTAATGACTGGAACACCTTTGGAAGATCTGTCTTGCCGAAAAAGGTTATAACCAGAAAGGTTAACATCATTGTTCAAAACACTATTTCTTAACCACGTCCCAGCGACTCGCTCAATACGGAAGTGGTCAAATGACAAGAAGGCTACGCTACAGGACTGTTTTGCTAGCACAGACTGGAATAGTGACCGTGCGTACATACCCCAACCAGAAGTGATGGATTACAGGCAGCATCCACACTGAGCTAAAGGCTAGAGCTGCCTCTTTCAAGGAGCGAGACTCGAACCAGGAAGCTTATAAGGAATTCCGCTATGCCCTCCAATGAACCATCAAACAGGCAAAGTCTCAATAGAGGACCAAGATCAAATAGTACTACACCGGCTCCGACGCTCGTCAGATGTGGCAGGGCTTGCAAACCATTACAGACTACAAAGGGAAGCACAGACGAGAGCTGCCCAGTGACACGAGCCTAACAGAAAAAGCTAAACTAGTTCTATGCTCTCTTCGAGGCAAAAAACACTGAAACATGCATGAGAGCACCAGCTGTACCGGGCAACTGTGTGATCCCATTCTCTGCAGCCGATGTGAGTAAGACGTTGATACAGGTCAACATTCACAAGGCCGCAGGGCTAGACGGATTACCAGGAAGTGTACTCTGCGAGCTTGCACTGACACACTGGCAAGTGTCTTCACTGACATTTCAACCTCTCCCTGTCCGAGTCTGTAATAGTCCTTGTGCCCAAAAACACTAAGTTATCCTGCCTAAATGACTACCGACCCGTAGCACTCACGTCTATAGCCATGAAGTGCTTTGAAAGGCTGGTCATGGTTCACATCAACACCATTATCCCAGAAAGTCTAGACCCACTCCAATTTGCATACCGCCTTAACAGATCCACAGATGATGCCATCTCTATTGCACTCCACACTGCCTTTTCCCACCTGGACAAATGGAACACCTATGTGAGAATGCTATTCATTGACTACAGCTAAGCGTTGAACACCACAGTGCACAAAGCTCATCAATAAGCTAAGTACCCTGGGAATAAACACCTCCCTCTACAACTGGATCCTGGACTTCCTGACGAGCTGCCCCCAGGTGGTAAGGGTAGGTAAAAACACATCCGCTACACTGATCTACAGCACAGGGGCCCTTCACGGGGGTGCCTGCTCAGTCCCCTCCTGTACTCCCTGTTCACTCATGACTGCACTGCCAGGCATGACTCCAACATCATCATTAAGTTTGCTGATGACACAACAGTGGGAGGCCTGATCACTGACAACAACGAAACAGAGACCTGGCCGAGTGGTGCCAGAACAACAACCTCTCCCTCAACGTGATCAAGACAAAGGAGATGTTGTGGACTACAGGGAAAGGAGGACCGAGCACGCCCCCATTCTCATCGACAGGGCTGTAGTGGAGTAGGTTGAGAGCTTCAAGTTCCTTGGTGTTCACATCACCAACAAACTATCAGGGTCCAAGCACGCCAAGACAGTCGTGAAGAAGGCACAATAAAACCTATTCACCCTCAGGAGACTGAAAAGATTTGGCATGGGTCCTGAGATCCTCAAAAGGTTCTACAGCTGCATCATCGAGAGCATCCTGACTAGTTGCATCACTGCCTGATATGGCAACTACTCGGCCTCCGACCGCAAGGAACAACAGAGGGTAGTGCATACGGCCCAGTACATCACTGGGGCAAAGCTTCGTGCCATCGAGGACCTCTATACCAGGTGGTGTCAGAGGAAGGCCCTAGAAATTGTCAAAGACTCCAGCCACCCTAGTCATAGACTCTCTCTGCTTCTGCATGGCAAGAGGTACCGGAGCACCAAGTCTAGGTCCAAGAAGCTTCTAAACAACTTCTTCCCTCAAGCCATAAGACTCCTGAACATCTTATCAAAGAGCTACCCAGACCACTCTTGTTTTGCTGCTTACTCTCTGTTTATAATCTATGCATAGTCACTTTAACACTACCTACAAGTACATATTACGTCAATTACCTCGACTAACCGGTGCCCCCGCACATTGACTCTGTACTGGTAATACTTTTTTTTGGTGCCAATAATTTTGGCACCTATCTTTGTGTATTTCTCTGAGCAATTATATTGGTATAAAATAATATAATTTCCCGATGTATTTTAGCATACAATATAGCTTGGTATTTGTATTACTTATTTTATACAGTATTTTATGCTAATCAAAAACAAATGATAGTGCAAACTAGCAAACTAGATGGGATGGCGTATCGCTGCAGAATGCTGTTGTAGCCATGCTGGTTAAGTGTGCCTTGAATTCTAAATGAATCACTGACAGTGTCACCAGCAAAGCACCCCCACACATCACACCTCCTCCTCCATGCTTCAAGGTGGGAACCACACATGTGGAGATCATATGTTCACCTACATACTCTGTGTCTCACAAAGACACGGCGGTCGGAACCAAAAACCTAAAATTTGGACTCATCAGACAAAAGGACAGATTTCCACCAGTCTAATTTCCATTGCTTGTTTTGCTTGACCCAATCAAGTCTCTCTTCTTATTGGTGTCACGTCCTGACCTTAGTTCATTTTTTATGTCTCTGTTTTAGTTTGGTCAGGGTGTGAGTTGGGGTGGGCATTCTATTTTTTTGTCTTCTATGTTTTCTATTTCTATGTGTTTGGTCTGGTATGGTTCCCAATCAGAGGCAGCTGGCAATCGTTGTCTCTGATTGAGAACCATACTTAGGCAGCCTGTTTTCCCACTATGGGTTGTGGGTAGTTATTTTCTGTTTAGTGTTTTTGTTGCACCTTACAGAACTGTTAGTTTGTTGTGTTTGTTCTGGTATTCATCTTCATTAAAAGTATTATGAATACGTACCACGCTGCACTTTGGTCCTCTTCTCCTTCTCCCGACGACAATCGTTACAATTGGTGTCCTTTAGTAGTGATTTCTTTGCAGTTAATCGACCATGAAGGCTTTATTCACGCAGTCTCCTCTGAACAGTTGATGTTGAGATCTGTCTGTTACTTGAACTCTGTGAAACATTTATTTGGGCTGCAATCTGAGGCTCATAACTCTAATGAATATATCGTCTGCAGCAGACGTAAATCTGGGTCTTCCTTTCCTGTGGTTGTCCTCATGAGAGCCAGTTTCATCATAGCGCGTGATGGTTTTTGCGACTGCCCAAAGTTCTTAAAATTTTCAGAATTTACTGACCTTCATGTCTTAAAGTAATGATAGACTGTAGTTTATCTTTGAACATTTGAGCGGCTCTTGCCATAATATGGACTTGGTCTTTTACCAAATAGAACTATCTTCTTTAAACCACCTCTACCTTGGGGTGGTATACAGGGCCAGACGGAATACCAGGGCGTGTACTCAGCGCATGCGCTAACCAACTGGCAAGCGTCTTCACTGACATTTTCAACCAATCCCTGACTGAGTCTGCAATACCTAAATGTTTCAAGCAGACCACCATAGCCCCTGTGCCCAAGAACACAAAGGAAACCTACCTAAAAGACTACCGACCCATAGCACTCACGTCTGTAGCTATGAAGTGCTTTGAAAGGCTGGTCATGGCTCACATCAACACCATTACCCCAGAAACCCTAGACCCACTCCAACAGAGCCATAGATCTAAGGACCCTGGGACTAAACACCTCCCTCTGCAACTGGATCCTGGACTTCCTGTCGGGCCGCCCCCAGATGGTAAGGGTAGGTAACAACACATCTGCCACACTGATCCTCAACACAGGGGACCCTCAGGTGGTTGTGCTCAGTCCCATCCTGTGCTCCCTGTTCACTCATGACTGCACAGCCAGGCACGACTATGACACCATCATTATGTTTGCCGATGACACAACAGTGGTAGGCCTGATCACCGACAACGACAAGACAGCCTATAGGGAGGAGGTCAGAGACCTGGCCACGTGGTGCCAGGACAACAACCTCTCCCTCAATGTGATTGAGACAAAGGAGATGATTGTGGACTACAGGAAAGGGAGGAGCGAGCACACCCTCATTCTTATCGACAGGGCTGTAGTGGAGCAGATTGAGAGCTTCAAGTTCCTTGGTGTCCATATCACCAACAAACTAGAATGGTCCAAACACACCAAGGCAGTCGTGAAGAGGGCACTACAAGCCCTATTCCCCCACAGGAAACTAAACAGATTTGGCATGGGTCCTGAGATCCTCAAAAGGTTCTACAGCTGCCTGCTACGGCAACTGTTCGACCTCCGACCACAAGGCCCTACAGAGGGTAGTGATTTATTTTTGATTTGATGTGAAATACTTCAATGATCCTCATCTAGGGAAAATTCTGCCACAATATATAGCAATAACGATTTCATAAAACTATAAAGAAATAAGCCACTATAAAACAGAGCAAAACCGTCCTACTATAATTTGGACACTTTTTTTTATATAATTTATCATTTTTCTTCTTAAAAAGTTGAGAGATAATTATGCAAGTACTTTATTTTTTTTGCCAAACGAAAACAACATTTACTAAATTTTTCTGATTAAACTTACAGTTGAACTTCATGAATCTTACATGAGTGTTTTCTTGTCATACTTACATAAAACTAATTGAGAAAACGCTGACTTGTTGCTCATGCTAAATCATAAGGCACAACGTGTGTGGTAGTGTGTGTACATTTACAGTGTGGCCATCTTCTAAAGAAGCCCTATATGCAGAAATGTTGGCTCCAGTTAAAACAGACATGTACCAGCAGGATCCCCCAGGAACTCTCTGATTGAGACATTACTGATTGTGGAGATTGAGAGGATTTGTATAATGTATGGCCAATAAAGGCTTATTCTAGTTTAGAAGGTTATACAAGTAAATCAAGGACATAACCTACAGTAGGAAAAAAGTATGAGGCACAGTTAAGTGGGCTACATATTGACAACATGGACATCTATCCATTTGGATATCGTGTTCAGATAAAATTCAGCACCGTTCCAAACATGCAGGGTTTCAAACGTACAATAATCACGGTGTATGTCAAATAGCAATGTTCTAGAAGCAACTGAGTTGAAAATGACTCTAAGGGAGCAATTCAATCTGTCTCGGAAATTCAGCGTAACAGCATAATTTAAATGTAAAGGCGGTGTTCCCGCGGAGGCTGCATTCACCGTAAACGCTGCTTAAATCAGATCAATCGGATATTACCTTTACATTTCTAGCACGCAATCAATAACACTTCAGTGATACAGATTTGATAGAACCTTAAATAACTCTATAGGTATGTTTACCTTAATGAAATTCGTTCGGGAATGTGTAACAATTGCCCAATAAAGTTAATTGATGTATCATAGGAGTAGACGAATCTCATGACCGTGAGGGGAACTGATGTTGAAACTTCGAATAAAGTTGACTCAGTTTAGTAATCCTACTACACCAAACTAAAGTGATTAAGAAAATATTACTGAAATTGATTTAATATAAGTGCCCAAATATAGCCAAGTAGATTATCAATGAATGACTAGCCAGTAGGTTACTTACCTATCAAAACACTGAGCGCAATATTAATACAAATGTGTCTTCCTATATAATCCATGGCTCTTTTTGGAAGGATCCTGGAAAGAGTTGTCTCTATTTTGCACTTTTGCCACTTTATTTATTCATGTAAACAAATGCTAAACTAAAAACACGTTTTAAAGATCACCAAGTCCCAAGGACGCGCAGCCTCTTTGCAAGTGGAGTTTCTTCACCCGCTTGCAGTAGTCTAATAATACATTCTGATGAAGATGCCGCAGCGATTGAGTCTGAACTCGCGACAGACTCAAACTCTCTCATCCTCTCTCTCTCTCTCTCCCTCTTTCTCTTTGGGTTACTACCTCTGCCTAGTCAGAAACGTGGTCCTAACGCCAGCTGTTATTTTCTACCGAGCAGTCATTGCACCATACTGTATACTGCCTTGCAGAGGGCTTGTATGTAGCGGTTGGTATGGTCAGGCAATGGTGTACTGTTTGCGTTAAGAAATCGTAACCTTCCAATGTATTCAGATTTGTATGAAATATGACCAATAATGAATGACAATATGAGTGAAAAACTTTTCCTTCCAAAAAATGTAATTAAGCATTTTACAAGCAGCTTCTCCGTGTTGGAATTGTATGGGTATACCCCAGAAACAGAATGGTGTGGAAGTATACTGTCAATTCAAATATTAATGTAAGTAGACCACTGATTGGTCAGCTCAGCCAATTAGGCAAGATGATATCATTCTCTATGTGGAAATAACCAGTGTTGTTTTCTCAAATGTATGCCAAATACGAGTATAAAACAAGTCAACAACATTATTTGGGTGTGAGTTAACAGAATATTAACTTTTAAATGTGATGTTTTCACTGGACAGTTACTTTAAAGCAATATAAAATGAAAATAAAAAAGGAAAATATACAGTATAAGTTGATTTGAAGACCTTTGGTCAGATTCCATTAAATATTGCATTGCAGAAATCAGAGGTTTTCTTTCTTTTACTTGGAAAATACTGCCTGTTACACATAATCTAAAGTTGAAGTCAGAAGTTTACATAAACCTTAGCCAAATACACTTAAACTCAGTTTTTCACAATTCCTGACATTTAATCTTAGCTAAAAATTCCCTGTCTTAGGTCAGTTAGGATAACCACTTTATTATAAGAATGAGAAATGTCAGAATAATAGTAGAGAGAATGATTTATTTCAGACTTTTTTCTTTCATCACATTGCCAGTGGGTCAGAAGTTTACATACACTCAATTAGTATTTGGTAGCATTGCCTTTAAATTGTTTAACTTTGGTCAAACGTTTCAAGTAGCCTTCCACAAGCATTGCACATAAGTTGGGTGAATTTTGTCCCATTCCTCCTGACAGAGCTGGTGTAACTGAGTCAGATTTGTAGGCCTCATTGCTCGCACATGCTTTTTCAGATCTGCCCACAAATGTTCTTTGGGATTGAGGTCAGGGCTTTGTGATGGACACTCCAATACCTTGACTTTGTTGTCCTTACCTTGACTTTGTTGACATTTTGCCACAACTTTGGAAGTATGCTTGGGGTCATTGTCCATTTGGAAGACCCATTTGTGACCAAGTTTTAACTTCCTGACTGATTTCTAGAGATGTTGCTTCAATATATCCACATCATTTCCCCTTCCTCATGAAGCCATCTATTTTGTGAAGTGCACCAGTCCCTCCTGCAGCAGAGCACCCACACAGCATGATGCTGCCACCCCCGTGCTTCACGGTTGGGATGGTGTTCTTCGGCTTGCAGGCCTCCCCCTTTTTCCCCCAAACATAAAGATGGTCATTATGGCCAAACAGTTATATTTTTGTTTCATCAGACCAGAGGACATTTCTCCAAAAAGTACGATCTTTGTCCCCATGTGCAGTTGCAAACCGTAGTCTGGCTTTTTTATGGCGGTTTTGGAGCAGTGGCTTCTTCCTTGCTGAGCGGCCTTTCAGATTATGTCGATATAGGACTTATTTTACTGTGGATTTAGATACTTTTGTACCTGTTTCCTCCAGCATCTTCACAAGGATTGAGTTGCACTTTTCACACCAAAGTACGTTCATCTCTAGGAGACAGAACACTTCTCCTTCCTGAGCGGTATGACGGCTGCGTGGTCCCATGGTGTTTAAACTTGTGAACTATTGTTTGTACAGATGAACGTGGTACCTTCAGGTGTTTGGAAATTGCTCCCAAGGATGAACCAGACTTGTGGAGGTCTACAATCTTTTTCTGAGGTCTTGGCTGATTTCTTTTGATTTTCCCATGATGTCAAGCAAAGAGGCACTGAGTTTGAAGGTAAGCCTTGAAATACATTCACAGGTACACCTCCAATTGCTTCTAAAGCCATGACATTATTTTTGGGAATTTTCCAAACTGTTTAAAGGCACAGTCAACTTAGTGTATGTAAACTTCAGACCCACTGGAATTATGGTACAGTGAATTATAAGTGAAATAATCTGTCTGTAAACAATTGTTGGAAAAATAACTTGTGTCATGCACAAAGTAGATGTCCTAACCGACCGACTTGACAAAACTATAGTTTGTTTAACAAGAAATTTGCAGTGGTTGAAAAACAAGTTTTTTTCAATTTAAAGTTTTATTAAGTTTTCTTGTTTTTCAATCAACCAACATTCCACATTCACCGATGTGACAAAAAATATAAATAAAAAATAATTATAATATATTTTAAAAATATATGTAAAATAAAATATATATATATATATAAAACTTGCAGCAGCACTATCAAGTATCTTATTAGCTATTTCCAGCCTTAGCTGAGACGACAAGCAAATAATTAGTTTTTAGATTTTACATCACCTTACACAGCATGTATCTGCTCATTTCCGTAATCACCCCATCCAATTTGAAATATAGTTCAGTAGTGGAGACCAGAGTCTATCAAAATTGGGCTGTCTCTTGCAGAGGTCATAAGTGAGCTTTTCAAGAGGGAGAAAGTCAACAATCTGGTCAATCACACATTTTAAATGTATGAGGGGTATTAGAGGCCCACAATAGAAGAATACATTTCTTAGCAAAGTATGTAATAGTCATAAGCAAATTTTCTCTGTCAGGATCAAAAACAAAGTCCTGCTGGGCATTAAGAAGATACAGTGCCTTGCGAAAGTATTCGGCCCCCTTGAACTTTGCGACCTTTTGCCACATTTCAGGCTTCAAACATAAAGATATAAAACTGTATTTTTTTGTGAAGAATCAACAACAAGTGGGACACAATCATGAAGTGGAACGACATTTATTGGACATTTCAAACTTTTTTAACAAATCAAAAACTGAAAAATTGGGCGTGCAAAATTATTCAGACCCTTTACTTTCAGTGCAGCAAACTCTCTCCAGAAGTTCAGTGAGGATCTCTGAATGATCCAATGTTGACCTAAATGACTAATGATGATAAATACAATCCACCTGTGTGTAATCAAGTCTCCGTATAAATGCACCTGCACTGTGATAGTCTCAGAGGTCCGTTAAAAGCGCAGAGAGCATCATGAAGAACAAGGAACACACCAGGCAGGTCCGAGATACTGTTGTGAAGAAGTTTAAAGCCGGATTTGGATACAAAAAGATTTCCCAAGCTTTAAACATCCCAAGGAGCACTGTGCAAGCGATAATATTGAAATGGAAGGAGTATCAGACCACTGCAAATCTACCAAGACCTGGCCGTCCCTCTAAACTTTCAGCTCATACAAGGAGAAGACTGATCAGAGATGCAGCCAAGAGGCCCATGATCACTCTGGATGAACTGCAGAGATCTACAGCTGAGGTGGGAGACTCTGTCCATAGGACAACAATCAGTCGTATATTGCACAAATCTGGCCTTTATGGAAGAGTGGCAAGAAGAAAGCCATTTCTTAAAGATATCCATAAAAAGTGTCGTTTAAAGTTTGCCACAAGCCACCTGGGAGACACACCAAACATGTGGAAGAAGGTGCTCTGGTCAGATGAAACCAAAATGGAACTTTTTGGCAACAATGCAAAACGTTATGTTTGGCGTAAAAGCAACACAGCTCATCACACTGAACACACCATCCCCACTGTCAAACATGGTGGTGGCAGCATCATGGTTTGGGCCTGCTTTTCTTCAGCAGGGACAGGGAAGATGGTTAAAATTGATGGGAAGATGGATGGAGAATCTGGCAATCTCTCTACAGTTCCAAAATACATGCATGTAGGTTCCACTTTC
Source organism: Oncorhynchus mykiss (assembly GCF_057628025.1). Taxonomy (NCBI): domain Eukaryota; kingdom Metazoa; phylum Chordata; class Actinopteri; order Salmoniformes; family Salmonidae; genus Oncorhynchus; species Oncorhynchus mykiss. The sequence continues at coordinate 59,388,135 of NC_143040.1, forward strand.
AGAGGTACGAAAAACAAGTTTTGATGACTCCAATCTAAGTGTATGTAAACTTCCGACTTCAACTGTACATGCTTTTTCCACAGTAGAGCTTTCCAATTGTACTTGTTTGTAGTATTAGTAGGAAACAGTGATGAGCCTACAGTATGTTACCTTGAATTTGTCTTACATTAGAGGCTCAGTATCTACTCAGCCAAAGGTGCCTAGTTATGCAATTAAAGGTTACAAGCACAAGAACTCACCGTTTCCCTTCTTATGTTTGGACTGAATGACAACCGACATATGAGTCAGTTTGACATAAATAAATAGGAAGTAATCCGTTAGGTCTCACAAGACCAAATTAATGTTTACTTGAAAAACATTGCACACCTGAAGTACAGTCTCTATTGCAAAGTGCAAAAGTTAATTCTTCTAGTCCAGTGTTTCCCATACTTTTTATAGTCCCGTACCCTTCAAACATTCAACCTCCAGCTGCGTTCCCCCGTTAGCACTAGGGTCAGTGCACTATCAAATGTTGTTTTTTTGCCATCATTTTAAGCCTATCACACACACACTATACGATGCATTTATTAAACATAAGAATTAGTGTGAGTTTCTGTTACAACCCGGCTCTTAGGAAGTGACAAAGAGCTGTTATAGGACCAGGGCACAAATAATAATATAATAATAACCAATAATTTTGCTCTTTATTTAGCCAGCTTACATATAAAACTTTATTTGTTCATTGGAAATTGTGAATAACTCGCCACAGGTTAATGAGAAGGGTGTGCTTGAAGGATGAACATAACTCTGTAATGTTGGGTTGTATTGGAGAGTCTCAGTCTTAAATCATTTTCCACACACAGTCTATGCCTGTATTTAGTTTTCATGCTAGTGAGGGCCGAGAATCCACTCTCACATGGGTACGTGGTTGCAAAGGGCATCAGTGTCTTAACAGCTCGATTTTCCAAGGCAAGAAACTCTGAGTGCAGCCCAATACAGAAATCTGGCAGTGGCTTCTGATTAAATTCAATTTTCACAGAACTGCTTGTTGCAATTTCGATGAGGCTCTCTTGTTCAGATATTGGTAAGTGGACTGGAGGCAGGGCATGAAAGGGATAACGAATCCAGTTGTTTGTGTCATGCGTTTTGGGAAAGTACCTGTGTAATTGCTCACCCAGCTCACTCAGGTGCTTCACTATACCACATTTGACATTGTCCGTAAGCGTGAGTTCATTGGCACACAAAAAAATCAAACAATGATGGAAAGACCTGTGTGTTGTCCTTGTTAATGCAGACCGAAAATAGCTCCAACTTCTTGATCATAGCCTCAATTTTGTCCCGCACATTGAATATAGTTGCAAGAGATTCCCTGTAATCCTAGATTCAGATCATTCAAGCGAGACAAAACATCACCCAGATAGGCCAGTCGTGTGAGAAACTCATCATTGTGCAAGAGGTCAAGTGACAATTATGGTCAGTAAAGAAAACTTTAAGCTTGTCTCTCAATTCTTAAAAAAATGTGTCAATACTTTGCCCCTTGATAACCAGCAAACTTCTGTATGTTGTAAAATCATTACATGGTCGCTGCCCATATCATTGCATAATGCAGAAAATACATGAGAGTTCAGGGGCCTTGCTTTAACAAAGTTAACCATTTTCACTGTAGTGTCCAAAACATATTTCAAGCTGTCAGGCATTCCCTTGGCAGCAAGAGCCTCTCGGTGGATGATGCAGTGTACCCAAGTGGCATCGGGAGCAACTGCTTGCACGCACCTTACCACTCCATTATGTCTCCCTGTCATTGCTTTGGTGCCATCAGTACAGATACCAACACATCTTGACCACCAAAGTCCATTTGATGTTAGAAATGCGAAGCAGTAATTGTTTCCAAACATCTCCTTCCATGTCACTGATGCGTCGTGAAACAGTGTTGTTTGATGAAGACATTGTCGGTATAGTTTTTTTTGTCCTTTCCCCCCCAGCATTGTCCCAGCCATATCCGCGGCAGCAGGAATAATTAAGTCCTCCACAATAATAGGGGGTTTGCCTGTCCTAGCCACTCGGTAGCTCACCGTATAAGATGTTTCTAGCCCCTTCTTATTAATGGTATCTATTGCTTTTATATATGTCTTACTACCCAAAAGTCCTCTTTATTCTTGCTCACAAAACTCCCGTGGCTTATTTTTCTAATTGTCATGTTTCGTTTCTAAATGTCTGTGCAAGAGTGAAGATTTCCCGTGAGAGAGTAATGATTAATGTGATTGGGTGTTAGTTGTTTGAATAGGCTACCTGTATTTGACATTGTGTTGTTATTTCGCGGAACACTAGATGGTTGAATTTTATTTTTGGCAGTGAAACAAGGCTACTCAGGCAACAACAAAAACACACCCAAATGTATAGCCCCATTGGAAAATATAAATGTACTGTTTGAAAATGTGAAGAAGAAAAAAAGTTTTGATGGAGACAAGCGAAGATTAAAAGCCAGAACTATATTAGCTCCACACTTATAAGGGGTGCCCTTACAAAAAATGTCCTACAGGAATCCTGCAGGAATTCAACCTTTTGTGATGGAATTGTGCAGGTATCCTGCAGGAATACTGTAGGATTGATAAAAGCCTACAGGAAAAGTCCCTGATGTCCTGCAGGAGTGTGAATTGTCCTGCAGAAATGTTGAAAATCCTGGACAAACATGACAATTCCTGCAGGATTCCAAGTAATTCCAGGTTGAATTCTGCAGGACTAAAACCAAGTCCTGCAGGAATCATGCAGGACTGAAACCTTCAGGTTTTTGATATTTGTACAGGAATCAAATCAAACTTTATTTGTCACATGCGCCAAATACAACAGGTGTAGAGATTACCGTGAAATGCTTACTTACAAATCCTTAACCAACAATGCAGTTCAAGAAAGAGTTTACGAAATAAAAGAAAGTAAAAAATTATAAAAACAGGTTAGTCGTGTGGTAAGTTTGTGCATGAAGTTAGGGGGAAAGTGACTATGCTTAGATATGGCAATACAGTACCTGCAGGACCAAGTACATTCCTGCAGGAATCCTGCAGGACCAAAACCTGCAGGATTTTGTTATTAAGTACAGGATAAGTTAAGCACAGAATTTGAGATACAGTATGTTGTGACAACAGAGAAAAGAGACTTTAAAAGAAAATAGTGCAATATCAGACATTTCAACTCAGCATTTGTAACGTAATCATTGACAATGTCCACGTGCAATAAATCATTTCTATTTGATAGATACCAACACAGTTGATAATGGTTTCAGTAGGCCCACACTTCAGTAAATGTAATAATGATTTATATATCATGCTGTCATTTTAAGAAACACCTTCATTCATACCTACTCAAAATAAATCAATACAATGTAAAAAGAAAAAGTTGTGTACAGTGAAGAGTCTACCTCCCATTTGTTGGGCTGTAAACAGATGTAGTTCCCTTGTACACCTGGGATGTCTTTCAGGTAAACACAGGTGGCACGGATGTCTGTGCATTTGATTAATTGAACCTCATTTGAAATGCCAATCTATTTAAGAATCCCAGAGGCAGAGCCTCCTGTCACTAGGTCTGTGCATCTTGTTGTCATCACTGGGTCTATAAAAGTGTAGCCCACTACACTGCCAACATCAACAAAAGACGTGACCATCCTCACCGACCCATGTTGGGTGACCACTACATGGTTCACTCGTTTCGACAAGGTACTTTCTGTTTTGGAATGAATGCGATTCCCATTACCGATCACTCTATGATGAAATGTACATGTTTTTTTTAAGTAATGCCTGACTCCTCAAGGAGAAAAGCCTGCCTTGATGCAGGGTTCCGTGTAACAGGATACCCTAGTAAAAATGCATTTGTTTGGTGAGTTTGTAGTGCCTTCACATTTCTTCAACAAACCTTTTGTTAGCTTGGTTTGATAAATGTACGAAACAGAGCGATGTACAAAAGTGCATTAGCCGTCGTTATTTCTCTTCCAAAAGACCAGGACCTACGATGGTATTTGGACTCAAACCACAGTGTAGTCATTCGCCGACACATGCCAAGTAAGATGCCGTGCATGTCATCAAAAGCAAACATTAAAGGAGATGGGCCCTTAACACCATGTATGATGTTCCCTGACTCTATCACCAAGGCAACCTCTCTGTGGTGTTTATTATGTGTGCGTGGCTCTGGCTCACTCTATCACCAAGCCAACCTCTCTGCGGTGTTTAGTGTGTGTGCGTGGCTCTGGCTCACTCTATCACCAAGGCAACCTCTCTGCAGTGTTTAGTGTCTGTATGTGGCTCTGGCTCACTCTATCACCAAGGAAACCTCTCTGCCGTGTTTAATGTCTGTAGGTGGCTCTGGCTCACTCTATCACCAAGGCAACCTCTCTGCCGTGTTTAGTGTCTGTATGTGGCTCTGACTCACTCTATCACCAAGGCAACCTCTCTGCGGTGTTTTGTAGAAACATCTCAAGGATGATCAATGGAAACAGGATGCACCAGAGCTCAATTTCGAGTCTCATAGCAAAGGGTCTGAATACTTATATTAATAAAGAATCTGTTTATTATTTTTAATACATTTGCAAAAATGTATTAAACGTTTCTTTTTCTCGCTATGTTTTCATGATAACACGTTACAACGATACAGTACTCAACGTGGGTCACCATTACAGGACCTTATTGATGTGTACAGTGATTGCACATTGTATATGAAAACAACTCAGTTGATGCATATGGAATGCAAAGGACAGATGGTTCATTTGCTGGCTGGTCAATTATCTCTCCCTGTGGGATGATGTGTGAACAGCTTGTATTTTCGAATCTGTTCATGGGTCAGTGAATGCCAAAGAGATCAGGTTCCCCATCTTCACAAGGTGCATCTGAACTGACTGCGCTTAGACTACATTGGAGTTAGACCTATCAAATTTCCCAGCTGATTATACAACAGAGGAGTTCAAAGGACATGTCCAATTTAGTTGCTTAAGAGAACTTTCCACTTTGGAATTTCAGACTTGATTTTCCCTTATGAAAAACGTATCAGTCCCTACAAAAATGGCCATTAATTATAACCCACATTTCCTGTTGCTGCAGGATTCTTTTCCTGCTGTAGCAAACTGGCTCAAATGAAGATCCTACATCTGTAGCAGGCTTGGATAGAAGCCACGTTAAAATGCTGTTTATGAATTCAGAAGTTGGATTGTTTCAGAGAAATGAAAAAGCTGCACATTTCAAAGGGTTGTTGGGATGATGATTTTGCTTCTTAATTTTTTGTTTGATTTGTTTGTAAATTGTTTGATAATATAGACACGCAGAGATATATGAAAATAGTAAACATTGTTGAGTTCTCCATATGCCTTATTTCAAACAACAATAAATTAAGTTAAGATTTGCTTTATCAGAACAAGCTATTACCCCTCAAATATGATCTAAATCCAAAAGAAGGAAAAGTTTTTCAACTTGAGATAGTGTTCTTCATGGAGAAATTATTTAGAAATATATGGCAAATGAAAATGACTGGATTTAATTTCATTCTGGCTACACACAGAACTTGTTTTGTTACACGCTAAAGTCTAACCTGAAGCAAATTCAGTGAAATGTAGTACTAAATCCAATCTTGTTAGATTGAAATATTACTTCGGAAAGATACCCCACTTATACGGAGCCCTTGAACAAAACACCAATGTAGGATATATTTTTCCAAAAACCACGCCTCCAAACCAAAAGTAGTGTGATCATACAAGAGAGACTAAGGGTGCCTAGGCCTTAGGGCAGTTAGAGGGAAAGTTGTTTTGGAGGACAAATAGTCTCTTGACAGTGATTGAAAGTACTGTGTCACTTATTTGGGCTTGGAGGGGTGCACAGTGCCTAAGGCAAGTCCATACAGCAGCTCCCCCAAACCCCGTCTCAAATGATCTTTGTTATTCAAGTCTGGTAGACTAGAGAGACAGACAGTAAGATAAAGGGTGAGTGTGTTCATGTGCAAAAACAGCCTTTGTGGCCACACAGACCACCAGAACCAACCGATCATTCTGAGTATTCCTTCTGGCCACAGCTTCCAGCAAAGGGGAATATAACTGCTTGCTGTGAGGTGCAGATAAGATCTTGACACTGTAATTCAATATATATATATAAATATAACTCCAGCTACATTACTGCAGAAAAGCCAATGGAGAGCAAAGAAATGTCAAACCACAGCGCAGTACATATAGCTAATGCAAAATGCGAAAACACATTTGGTGATCTTTGAAAGAATATTGATCAATATAATTTGTTTACTGTCACACCCTGACCTGTTCCACATGTATTTGTGCTTGTCTCCACCCCCCACCAACTGTCTCCCATCTCCCCTCATTATCCCGTGTATTTATACCTGCGTTTTCTGTACTATCCCTACTATCCGCCTCCTGTGTCTGCATCTGGGTCTTAGCCTGAGCCTTAATACAAACTGGCCCCCAATCGAACGGCCAGTCGAAGCGAGCCAATCAGGACCTAGAGATGGCTATTCGTTGCCTCGTCTCCACCAACCACACCACCTGAAGCCAGCAACTTGTGTGGGTGGAATATGCCCGTAACCCACTTCCCTGCTCGGCCACTGGTCTCTCACCCTTCGAGTGTTCCTTGGGATATCAGCCCCTGCTCTTCCCTGAGGAAGAAGTCAGCACCCCCTCTGCCAACATGTTTGTCTGCCACTGTTGGAAGAGAGCCCCGGCCGCTCTTCTGTATACCACATCCAGGTGTCGGCGACAGGCAGATTGCCACCCTGCTATCAGCTCAGACAGTGTATGGCTTTCCACTCGGGACCTGCCCGTCCGGGTGGAGTCCTGTAAACTTTAATTTGCCCTTTCCCCATCTCTAAAATCTTTAGCCCATCTGCTGTTCGTCTTTTGTTGCCCTGCACCCTCCACATACATCCCACTTTTCATATGTCTAGGATTAAACCTCTGTCTCACAGCCCTTTGTGTCCTGTTTGTCTGTTGCCAGTTCGTCTTGTCCCGTCATCTTGTCCTGTCACACCCTGACCTGTTCCACCTGTCTTTGTGCTTGTCTCCACCCCCCACCAGATGTCTCCCGTCTCCCCTCATTATCCCGTGTATTTATACCTGTGTTTTCTATTGCCAGTTCGTCTTGTCCCGTCAAGTCCTACCAGCTTGTTCCCTTTGTGCTAGTTTGTTTTTCCTAGTCTTCCCAGTTTTGACCTTTCTGCCTGTCCTGATCCTGCCTGCCTGCCGTCCTGTACCTGACCAACTTGTCACTGTCGTCCTCCTCTTCATCTGAAGAGGAGAGGCGAAAAGGATCAGAGGACCAATATGCGGCGTGGTATGTGTCCATGGTAAATCTTTAATAAAGAAAGTACTGAACACTGCATACAAAACAATAAACAAATAACGACCGTGAAGCTACAAATTAGACCTGTGCTGACACAAGCCACTGACATAGACAATCACCCACAAACAAACAGTGCAACCCAGGCTACCTAAGTATGATTCTCAATCAGAGACAACTAATGACACCTGCCTCTGATTGAGAACCATACTAGGCCGAAACATAGAAATGCCCCAAAACATAGAAAAACAAACATAGACTGCCCACCCAACTCACGCCCTGACCATACTAAATAAATACAAAACAAAGGAAATATAGGTCAGAACGTGACACAACTCTGATTTGGATTACGACTCTTTGCCTGCCTTGACTTACCTTTTGCCTGCCCCGTCTACTATAATGAACTCTGAGACTAGTACTATCCGCCTCCTGTGTCTGCATCTGGGTCTTAGCCATCCCTTAATATTTACTCGTATTCTAGTATATTAGCCACAGTGATCATTTGAAGTGTCTTTAACAAACCTTTCAAATTGTGTTATAAAAATATACATATTTATGCATTGCATCCTAAATAATTCTATATCAAGAGTGATGCACTTGTACTAGCTTCTAGTACAGCAAAGCTATGCAGTACTAAAGGAGCTGCCAAAGGTTGATGTCACTTTGTCTCCATTTCCATAAAACACTGAGTGGCAGCTTGGCAAAGCCATTCACAAAGATTGTAAATAATCCATCAATGAGAAACAGGAGAGTGTTGGGTGAAAGGACCTGCTCTGGGCGGCGAGCCAGAAGGCTGAGAGGAGAGCGTATCAGCATGACAAGGATGAAATGTCACCATGACAGTAGAAAGCCTGTTCGGGTCAAATATCCCTGGGCCCACACACAGGTTGGTATACATACACACACAGCATGCATATGCACAGACACACAGACACACAGACACAGCACACAGCACACAGCACACACACACACACACACACACACACACACATACATACACACACACACACACAGACAGACAGACAGACAGACAGACAGACAGACAGACAGACAGACAACTAATAATTTCTACTGCATGAGGGAACACTCATCGAAATGTTGCTTTCCAGTGATATTATTTTTGGAAAGCGCTTCAGCACTTAAGGGACATCACACTGGAAAACAGGCTCTTTGTGTCACTTTTGAAATATTGAAGAGATCTTGTTGAAGAAAAGCAGATTTCCTATGCAAACACCAAGCCAATTTACCTGCAGTAGAGACATTCTGTCCTTTGAGTGCTTCTATCAACTGCCGTAATCTATCAACTGTAATTCAAGTCAACAAGTAAAGTCATTAGATAAGTCCATACTTAATCACCAAAGAAAATAGGTAGTCAATGTAAAATAAACTGTAAAGACAATTGATTTGTTCTGGGCCTTACTCTATTGTAAGATATGGACATATTGCACGAGAGAGACTATATTAATATATTAAGAAACACTCCATGAGCATGAGCAGTAATAGATCATTATGTAGATAATTATGAACATTGAAGGTTACTGTATGTAAAGATTAACCATAGCTTCCTCAGGAAGAAATCTAAAAACACTATATAATAGATAACATAAATAAAACCACAACAGCCATAAGGTAACAATGTTATCAATAACAACAGTCCTGAAAAACATCACTGGAACTAAATGTTCTACTGTCTCCTTTCCCTTCCCCATTAAAGTAATGTTCCCACTCCACCATAGACTTGCTGTTCCCACTCCACCATAGACTTGCTGTTCCCACTCCACCATAGACTTGCTGCTCCGACTCCACCACAGACTTGCTGTTCCCACTCCACCATAGACTTGCTGTTCCCACTCCACCATAGACTTGCTGTTCCCACTCCACCATAGACTTGCTGCTCCGACTCCACCACAGACTTGCTGTTCCCACTCCACCATAGACTTGCTGTTCCCACTCCACCATAGACTTGCTGTTCCCACTCCACCACAGACTTGCTGTTCCCACTCCACCATAGACTTGCTGCTCCCACTCCACCACAGACTTGCTGCTCCCACTCCACCACAGACTTGCTGCTCCCACTCCACCACAGACTTGCTGTTCCCACTCAGCCACAGACTTGCTGTTCCCACTCCACCACAGACTTGCTGTTCCCACTCCACCACAGACTTGCTGTTCCCACTCCACCACAGACTTGCTGTTCCCACTCAGCCACAGACTTGCTGTTCCCACTCAGCCATAGACTTGCTGTTCCCACTCCACCATAGACTTGCTGTTCCCACTCCACCATAGACTTGCTGTTCCCACTCAGCCATAGACTTGCTGTTCCCACTCCACCACAGACTTGCTGTTCCCACTCCACCACAGACTTGCTGTTCCCACTCAGCCATAGACTCGCTGTTCCCACTCCACCACAGACTTGCTGTTCCCACTCAGCCATAGACTTGCTGTTCCCACTCCACCACAGACTTGCTGTTCCCACTCAGCCATAGACTTGCTGTTCCCACTCCACCCCAGACTTGCTGTTCCCACTCAGCCATAGACTCGCTGTTCCCACTCCACCACAGACTTGCTGTTCCCACTCAGCCATAGACTTGCTGTTCCCACTCCACCACAGACTTGCTGTTCCCACTCAGCCATAGACTTGCTGTTCCCACTCCACCCCAGACTTGCTGTTCCCACAGACGTGGTGGACCATCATCCATAAAACATGACGGGTCCCCCTACCCTGCTAGAGCAGTCGGAATCCTATCCAAAGGCTTGGGAAATGGGCCAGAAGTGGGCGCAGATACATGGGCATTACAAAGAGACATGTTTTGGTCAATTACTACCAAATGCCCACATTTCTGACTGATGCAATTAGAGAGGGGAGTTTTTGTCACATTGTGGCGGTAACCAACGTGGTCTCAGGGCAATTCATATTATTCGGTATGTACTGTCAATCTGTGACACTTCATTTACTATGATATGTTTCACATGTCTTACTCGGACGTACGATAGCATACAAATTGGATGATGTAACTTGTCTTACGTCTTGGAGGACAGAGAGGCACCGGAGGGGTTTGTTTTTTAAAATGTTTTGTGACTCATTTTGTACATAATGTTGCTGCTACCGTCTCTTATGATCGAAAAGGACATCAGAACAGTGATTACTGACCTTGAACTGAACAAAGATCTTTTCTTGAATGAGTCTGATGAAGAATATACTGCTTCCCGGAGACGAGGCCCTCATCCCTGTCATTCTCTTGAAGAAAAGATGGGAATGCAGGGGGCAGAGGTCTGGATGCCTTGTGAGAATCGGCAAGTGAGTAAACCACCACTACCATCAGTTTTATTGGCCAACGTGCAATCATTGGAAAACAAACGGGACAATCTACAATTAAGAATATCCTACCAAGGGGACATTCAAAACTGTAATATTTTATGTTTTATTTTATATTTTATATAAATAAAGGTGAAATAAAATAAATAAAAATGTTTCAGAGACTTGGCTGAACGACGACATGGATTATATAGAGCTGTCTGGCTTCTCCGCTTCGGCAAGACAGAGCAGCCTATAGGGAGGAGGTTAGAGAACTGGCAGTGTGGTGCCAGGACAACAACCTCTCTCTCAATGTGCGCAAGACAAAGGAGCTGATTGTGGACTATAGATACCGATTAATCGGTATCTGACATGACATGATGACCTGACATGATGACTCCTTGCTGTCCCCAGTCCACCTGGCTGTGCTGCTGCTCCAGTTTCAACTGTTCTGCCTTATTATTATTCAACCATGCTGATCATTTATGAACATTTGAACATCTTGGCCATGTTCTGTTATAATCTCCGCCCGGCACAGCCAGAAGAGGACTGGCCATCCCACATATGCTCTCTCTAATTCTCTCTTTCTTTCTCTCTCTCGGAGGACCTGAGCCCTAGGACCATGCCCCAGGAATACCTGACATGATGACTCCTTGCTGTCCCCAGTCCACCTGACTGTGCTGCTGCTCCAGTTTCAACTATTCTGCCTTATTATTATTCGACCATGCTGGTCATTTATGAACATTTGAACATCTTGACCATGTTTTGTTATAATCTCCACCCGGCACAGCCAGAAGAGGACTGGCCACCCCACATAGCCTGGTTCCTCTCTAGGTTTCTTCCTAGGTTTTGGCCTTTCTAGGGAGTTTTTCCTAGCCACCGTGCTTCTTCACCTGCATTGCTTGCTGTTTGGGGTTTTAGGCTGGGTTTCTGTACAGCACTTTGAGATATCAGCTGATGTACGAAGGGCTATATAAAATAAATTTGATTGATTGATTGATTGATTGATTGAATCGGACGATTTTTAAAAATGTATTTGTAATAATGACAATTACAACGATACTGAATGAACACTTATTTTAACTTAATATAATATAACATGTTTCCTTAAATAATGCAAAAACAAAGTGTTGGAGAAGAAAGTAAAAGTGCAATATGTGCCATGTAAAAAAGTTTACGTTTAAGATCCTTGCTCAGAACATGAAAACATACAAAAGCTGGTGGTTCCTTTTAACATGAGACTTCAATATTCCAAGGTAAGAGGTTTTAGGTTGTAGTAAATATAGTATTTACAGGACTATTTCTCTCTATACCATTTGTATTTCATATACCTTTGACTATTGGATGTTCTTATAGGCACTATTGCCCGTGTAACAGTATAGCTTCCGTCCCTCTCTTCGCCCCTACCTGGGCTCAAACCAGGAACACATCGACAAAAGCCACCCTCGAAGCATCGTTACCTATCACTCCACAAAATCCATGGCCCTTGCAGAGCAAGGGGAACAACCACTCCAAGTCTCAGAGCGAGTGACGTTTGAAACGCTATTAGTGCGCACCCCGCTAACTAGCTAGCCATTTCATATCGGTTACACCAGCCTAATCTCGGGAGTTGATAGGCTTGAAGTCATAAACAGCTCAATGCTTGAAGCATTGCGAAGAGCTGCTGGTAAAACGCACAAAAGTGCTGTTTGAATGAATGCTTACAAGCCTGCGGCTGCCTACCATCGCTCAGTCAGACTTCTCTATCAAATCATAGACTTAATTATTACCTAATAACACACAGAAATACGAGCCTTTGGTCATTAATATGGTCAAATCCGGGAACTATCATTTCGAAAACAAAATGTTTATTCTTTCAGTGAAATACGGAACCTTTCCGTATTTTATCTAACGGGTGGCATCCCTAAGTCAAAATATTGCTGTTACATTGCACAACCTTCAATGTTATGTCATAATTACGTAAAATTCTGGCAAGTTAGTTCGTAATGAGCCAGGCGGCCCAAACTGTTGCATATACCCTGACTCTGCGTGCAATGAACGCAAGAGAAGTGACACAATTTCACCTGGTTAATATTGCCTGCTAACCTGGATTTCTTTTAGCTAAATATGCAGGTTTAAAAATATATACTTCTGTGTAGTGATTTTAAGAAAGGCATTGATGTTTATGGTTAGGTACAGTCGTGCAACGATTGTGCTTTATTCGCAAATGCGCTTTTGTTAAATCATCCCCCGTTTGGCAAAGTTGGCTATCTTTGTTAGGAAAAAATTGTCTTCACACAGTTTGCAGTGAGCCAGGTGGCCCAAACTGCTGCATATACCCTGACTCTGTTGCAAGAGAAGTGACACAATTTCCCTAGTTAAAATAAATTCATGTTAGCAGGCAATATTAACTAAATATGCAGGTTTACAAATATATACTTGTGTATTGATTTTAAGAAAGACATTGATGTTTATAGTTAGGTACACGTTGGAGCAACGACAGTCCTTTTTCGCGAATGCGCACGTCATCGCTTATATGCAACGCAGGACACGCTAGATAAACTAGTAATATCATCAACCATGTGTAGTTAACTTGTGATTATGATTGATTGTTTTTTGTAAGATAAGTTTAATGCTAGCTAGCAACTTACCTTAGCTTCTTACTGCATTCGCGTAACAGGTAGGCTCCTCGTGGAGTGCAATGAGAAGCAGGTGGTTAGAGCGTTGGACGAGTTAACTGTAAGGTTGCAAGATTGAATCACCGAGCTGACAAGGTAAAACCCACCGTTCCTAGGCCGTCATTGAAAATAAGAATGTGTTCTTAACTGACTTGCCTAGTTAAATAAAGGTGTAAAAATAAAAAATAAAAAAATCGGTGTCCAAAACTTACCGATTTCCGATTGTTATGAAAACCCTAATCCCTAATTAATCGGCCATTCCGATTAATCGGTCAACCTCTAGTCCAAACACACCAAGACCGTTGTGAAGAGAGCATGACATCACATTTTCCCCCTCGGGAGACTGAAAATAGTTTGCAAGGGTCTACAGATCCTCAAACAGTTCTACAGCTGCACCATCGAGAGCATCCTGCATTACCGCCTGGTATGGAAACTGCTCAGCATCTGACCGGATGGCGCTACAGAGGGTAGTGCATACGGCCCAGTATATCGATGGACCCAAGCTTCCTGACATCCAAGACCTACAGTTCCAGTCAAAAGTTTGGACACACCTTCTCATTCAAGGTTTTTCTTTCTTTGACTTTTTTCTACATTGTAGAATAATAGTGAATATATTAAAACTATGAAATAACACATATGGAATCATGTAGTAACCAAAAAAGTGTTAGACAAATCAAAATATTTTATATTTGACACCATTCAAAGTAGCCACCCTTTGCCTTGAGGACAATTTTGTACACTCTTGGCATTCTCTCAACCAGCTTCATGAGGTAGTCATGAATGCCTGGAATGCCTGGAATGCATTTCAATTAACAGGTGTGCCTTGCGTTTGAGCCAATCAGTTGTGTTGTGAAAAGGTAGGGGTGGTATACAGATAATAGCCCTATTTGGTAAAAGACCAAGTCCATGTCACAGCAAGAACAGCTCAAATAAGCAAAGAGAAATGACAGTCCGTCAATACTTTAAGACATGAAGGTCAGTCAATCAGGAAAATGTGAAGAACTTTGAAAGTTTCTTCAAGTGCAGCTGCAAAAACAATCAAGCCCTATGATGAAACTAGCTCTCATGAGGACCGCCACAGGAAAGGAAGACCCAGAGTTACCTCTGGTGCAGAGGATAAGTTCATTACAGTTACCAGCCTCAGAAATAGCAGCCAAAATAAATGTTTCACAGAGTTCAAGAAACAGACACATCTGAAAATCAACTGTTCAAAGGAGACTGCGTGAATCCAGCCTTCATGATCAAATTTCTGCAAAGAAACCACTACTAAAGAACATCAATAAGTGGAACAGACTTGCTTGGGCCAAGAAACACAAGCAATGGACATTAAACCGGAGGAAATCTGGGTGACTACTTTGAAGAATCTCAAATATATTTAGATTTGTTTAACAGTTTTTTGGTTACTACATGATTCCAAATGTGTTATTTCATAGTTGAGTCCAAATTTGAGATTTTTTGTTCCAACTGCAGTGTCTTTGTGAGTTGCAGAGTAGGTGAACAGATGATCTCTGCATGTGTGGTTCCCACCGTGAAGCATGGAGGAGGCGGTGGGATGGTGTGGGGGTGCTTTGCTGGTAACTCTGTCTGTGATTTATTTAGAATTCAAGGCACACTTAACCAGCATGGCTACCACAGCATTCTGCAGTGATACTCCATCCCATCTGGTTTGTGTTTAGTGGGATTATCATTTGATTTTCAACAGGACAATGGACAACAGGACAACAGGACACCTCCAGGCTGTGTAATGGCTGCATCAGATGATCTGGCCTCCACGATCACCTGACTTCAACCTAATTGAGATGGTTTGGGATGACTTGGACTACAGAGCGAAGGAAAAGCAGCCAACAAGTGCTCAGCATGTGGGAACTCCTTCAAGACTATTGGAAAAGCATTCCTCATGAAGCTGGTTAAGAAAATGCCAAGAGTGTGCAAAGCTATCATCAAGGCAAAGGGAGGCTACTTTGACGAATCTGAAATATATTTTGATTTGTTTAACAGTTTTTTGGTTACTACATGATTCCATATGTGTTATTTCATAGTTTGATGTCTTCACTATTACTCTACAATGTATAAAATAGTTTAAAAAATAAAGAAAAAACCTTGAATTAGTAGGAATGTCCAAACGTTTTACTGGTACTGTATATACTTGTGAAGACAGACACTGGGAGACAAGAAGCAAATATAGGGAGTGAAGATTTAATGGATAAACGGAAATATAACAAAACAAGAACAGTGTCTGGACAAGGGAATGGGAGCCTGATGAGTCGGCAGACGCGTGGGAGCCCGACAAGCCATCTGATGCATGACGTGGAATGGGAACCTGCCGAGCCAACCGAGGCAAGAAAACCTCTTGAGCCAGCTAAGGCATGGAAGCCCGACGAGCCAGCTGAGCCAGCCCTGGTTACTTCGGCAGCGCCAGCTGACATCACCAAACCCAACAAAAAACAAAAATGCTCCCTGATGCTTCCAATATTGGTGCCAGCATTCTGTGAGGACAGACGCTGGGAGATGAGAACCAAGTACAGGGAGTGAAGATTTAATGGATAAACGGACATATAAACAAAACAAGAACAGCGTCTGGACATGGCTGTGCGAAGTTGCTGGATATTTATGAACAAATGGAACAATCATACCATTGACAACTGGACAAATCCCAATGTTGTTGGATCCATACAAGGTGTAGCCTTTATATGAAGCAAAATAAACCCCCCAAAAAGTAGGATACTATGTTTTCCAAAATGAGGAAGCTTGACATCACAAATATAAGGATTATAGATGTAAAGATTCATTTAGATTAGAATTTAGATTGACAGTTTAGTTGTTTAGCATGGTAATTGACTTTTCTAGTTTATCATATTCTTAATAATAATTTCTTAGCAAAAGCCCTTTTCAACAATATTTACAGTTGAAGTCTGAAGTTTACATACACCTTAGCCAAATACATTTAAACTCAGTTTTTCACAATCCCTGACATTTAATCCTCGTAAAAATCCACTGTTTTAGGCCAGTTAGGATCTCCACTTTCTTTTCAGAATATGAAATGTCAGAATAATAGTAGAGGGAATGATTTATTTCAGCTTTTCTTTCTTTCGTCATATTCCCAGTGGGTCAGAAGTTTACCCACACTGAATTAGTATTAGGTAGCGTTGCCTTTAAATTGTTTAAACTTGGGTCAAACGTTTCAGATTGCCTTCCACAAGCTTCCCACAATAAATTGGGTGAATTTTGTCCCATTCCTCCTGACAGGTGTAACTGAGTCAGGTTTGTAGGCCTCCTTGCTGGCACCCGCTTTTTCAGTTCTGCCCACACATTTTTCTATAGGATTAAGGTCAGGGATTTGTGATGGCCACTCCAATACCTTGACTTTGTTGTCCTTAAGCCATTTTACCACAACTTTGGAAGTATGCTTGGGGTCATTGTCCATTTGGAAGACCCGTTTGTGACCAAGCTTTAATTTCAATATATCCACATAATTTTCCCAGCTCATGATGCCATCTATTTTGTGAAGTGCACCAGTCCCTCCTGCAGCAGAGCACCCACACAGCATGATGCTGCCACCCCCGTGCTTCACGGTTGGGATGGTGTTCTTCGGCTTGCAGGCCTCCCCCTTTTTCCTCTAAACATAACGATGGTCATTATGGCCAAACAGTTCTATTTTCGTTTCATCAGACCAGAGGACATTGCTCAAAAAAGTATGATCTTTGTCCTCATGTGCAGTTGCAAACCGTAGTCTGGCTTTTTTATGGCGGATTTGGAGCAGTGGCTTCTTCCTTGCTGAGTGGCCTTTTAGGTTATGTCGTTATAGGACTTGTTTTACTGTGAATATAGATACTTTTATACCTGTTTCCTCCAGCATCTTCACAAGGTCCTTTGCTGTTGTACTGGGATTGATTTGCACTTTTCGCACCAAAGTACGTTCATCTCTAGGAGACAGAACGCGTCTCCTTCCTGAGCGGTATGACGGCTGTGTGGTCCCATGGTGTTTATACTTGCATACTATTGTTTGTACAGATGAACAGGTGTTTGGAAATTGCTCCCAAGGATGAACCAGACAAAACAAATTCTGAGGTCTTGGCTGATTTCTTTTGATTTTCCCATGATGTCAAGCAAAGAGGCACAGAGTTTGAAGGTAGCCCTTGAAATACATCCACAGGTACACCTCCAATACATCCACAGGTACACCTCCAATTGACTCAAATTATGTCAATTATCAGAAGCTTCTAAAGCCATGTATTCATTTTCTGTAATTTTCCAAGCTGTTTAAAGGCACAGTCAACTTAGTGTATGTAAACTTCTGACCCACTGGAATTGTGATACAGTGAATTATAAGTGAAATAATCTGTCTGTAAACAATTGTTGGAAAAATGACCTATCATGCACAAAGTAGATGTCCTAACCGTCTTGCCAAAACTATAGTTTGTTAACAAGGAATTTGTGGAGTGGTTGAATAACGAGTTTTAATGACTCCAACCTAAGTGTATGTAAACCTCCGACTTCAACTGTACATTTCAAAGCTTCAGAAAATGTGAGATCTTAGGTCACTGCTTTATATATCATCCATCAAACATTCATAAGGTGGTTTACCCTGTTAACCTCTGTAACATCAGGAATATGTATGTAGGCAGCGCATTCCTGTTTTCTCAAACATGCCAATGAGAGGGATGAATCTACTTTTTCCTCACAAATGTGGTGAAGAATGTACTAGTCCATCTTTGTAATTTTCCTCTAATACTGCTACAATAAAGGAGGTAGCTAGGGAGGAAGAGGGAGTATCCAATAAAGAATTGGGACTTCCACAGAACCATCACATGTACATTTCTCCATTACTTGTCTTCTGGTTCAAGTTTCAGCTCTGAGTCACTAAATTTAGTTTTAATGGCTACTTTAAAAGTAAAATATTTCCAGTGAAAACTAATTAAATTTATCAGTGATGGGAATCCACTAGTTAATAATGGTGGAGGTACATTCCAAACCTCCCCATATGTGTTGTTGCAGGTTGGAATGTTTTAAACTGAACTCCCAGGCATGTTAGTGCACTCCTGTGGTAGCACTCCTGGAGAAAAGCAGGTGTTTGCAGTGATTTAATTGAGTGAAAAAAGACATAACCTTGGCTTCCCACAGAACGTGACAGACGCCAATGTTACAGTCTGTGTAAATTTATGGTCGTACATGTCTCTAATGTATTTCTCAATGTCCAGGGAAGGCTGAAAATAAATGCATAAAGAACATTACTTTCTCTGGAATAATGTAATACCCCCACTTCATTGTACACCTTTGACAATGCAATGTATGAATGTATAAGTAATGTGACTGTAGCATAAAGTAGGTCAGAAGGCTAAACTGAAAAACCGACCTCTGTCAAATAAAACTATGGCGGAACCACAAAAGTACTTATTAACAGTACTGCCCCCAAAAGTATACATTATGGGACAGCTAAAACAATGCTGCGCCATTAACAGCTCAATGAAAATGGTTCCCCCTTTGAACTGAGAGAGAGGCTCATTTTTTAGGGGAAGCCCCTCCCATCAGAACATACCAAACTCATGAATTAAGCCATTACAAACATCAAAGCCTACATTTTCCACTCAGCTAAACACATTATGAATTATATTCATTGAACCTTTGTAATCGGTTTATCATAATAGAATATAGCACATTTACAAAATTCCATCACTCCTAACATGGTGTCTTCCAATACGCCCATTCACATGAACGCGCCATTCGGGACAGGCCCTACAAAGCCACCCCCTAGAAGCTACGGGGAGAGAGGAACAGAAACAGACAAACAGCACTCATCCATAACATTGATAAGTACAATAAATGTCATTTAAATTAAACATGAAAGCTTGTCTGTGTATTCTTTATACCATGCCAAACTGTTACTGATGGGAAGTAAGAAATATGTGTGTAATGTATGAACTGAGATCGCTAAGTTAACTTGTGTGTCGAACAACATTGAAGCGACCAGGTTCAGGAGTCGGGATAGGTAGACATTTTCTTTTCCTGCCTTGTGATGGACACAGAACCGGAAGGGCTCGAGCTCCAGATACCACCTGGTAAGGAGAGAATTCCAGTCCTTCATGGTCTGGATCCAGGTCAGGGCTCTGTTGTCCGTGTGCAGGTCAAATACTCTCCCAAAAAGGTAGTAACGGAGGCTATCTAGTGCCCACTTTATAGTCAAACACTCCTTCTTCCGACTCAGTTATAGCACAGGGAGCTCTTCTCCTGGCTCCCCTTGGGCCAGTACAGCTCCAATTCCCACAGCCGAAGCATCCACCTGTACAAGGAACCTCTTCTGAAAATCAGGGGTCTGGAGAACGGAATGATCACAGGCATTTTTTCAGCATTATGAATGCTTCCTCGCACTCAGTCCACTTCATAGGGTTGTTGGTCACCTTTGAAGTGAGGTTGGTCAGAGGAACCGCGATAGTTGAGAAATGGGGAATGAATCTCCGGTACCACCCTGCCAGACCTAGGAAGGACTAGGTTGGTTGGGTTGAGTTGGGTTGGTTCTGGGCTGAGGGCTGTTCCTGATGGACGCCACTTTGTCCACCTGAGGCTGAACTTCAAACTTACCCAGCTGGTAACCCAGGTACTTTGTCTCCTGTTTCGCCCACTCACACTTCAGGGGGTTAAGCGTGAGACCTGCATCATGGATCTTCCCAAGGACTCTGCTAAGATGCCGTATGTGCTCCTTCCAGGAGTGGCTGTGGATAACTACACTGTCTAAATAGGCAGCAAAGATGCAGAGATCCAATGTGGTGATGTAATGAGCTCTGCCTATTCTCTCCAGTAAGTCGTCAATGCGGGGCATGGGGTTGGCATCAAACTGGGAGATGGCATGAAACTTCTGGAAGTCCATGTAGACACACGAATACCCATCCTTCTTTGTGACAAGGACAATGGGGCTGCTCCATTGACTTGATGATGCCTCGACAACATACATTTCTATCATGGTGTGGAGCTCTTCCTTGAGCGCTACCACCAGCCTCTCAGGCACACGGTAAGGATGCTGGCACACAGGTTTCTGGTCAGGCTTCAAACAGATGATGTGTTCCAGGACCTTGGTTCTTCCTGGCTTCTGACTGAAGAGGGCTGGATACTTGCCAAACAGCTGCTTCAGCGCATCTTGCTTGCCTTCTTCCAGTTGAGCCAGTATGACCTCAGCTCGTCCTTTCCATGCCTCTGTGACCCCCTCCAACTCATCCTCTTCTTCTGCTCTGCGGACCAGGAAGGACTTCCTCTTGGAGAGTTCCTCGCTCTCCTCCCAGGCCTTCAGGAGGCTCACATGGTAGGTTTGCTTCTCCTTACCCTTGTCCGGGTGCAGCACCTCGTAGGTCACCGGGCCCATCTTCCTCACAATTAGGTATGGTCCTTGCCACTGTGCAAGGTGCTTGCAGGTAGACGAGGGAAGGAGGAGCAGGACTTTGTCCTGGCTCGAACTCTCTGTGGCAAGTGTGCTGGTCATACCCTCTCTTCTGGGCCTTCTGAAGGTTCGCCCTAGCTTCCTTTCTGTACCTCTCCAGCCTGTTCCGCATCTGGAGGATGTACTGGACAACCCCCTGTCCAAGGTAGCTTCTGGTAGACCCTCCCAGCACTTCTTCAGCAGGTCCAGTGGTCCCTGCACTGGCCACTCATAGAGGAGTTTGAATGGCGAGAAACCTGTCGATGCCTGAGGCACCTCCCTGTAAGCAAAATGAAGAAATGGTAACCACTTATCTGAGTCTTTGCCGGTGTCGGCCACAAACTTGTTCTTGAGCGTTTGATTGAATCTCTCTACGAGCCCATCCATTTGGGAATAATAGGGAGTGGTTGTCAAGCATTTAATGTCCAGCTGTTGGTGGAGTTGAACCCCATGTCATGAGGTGAAGTTTGACCCTTGGTCCATCAGGATTTCATCTGGAATTCCTACACGAGAGAAGAGCTTAACAGGAGCACTGATTATTTTTGCAGTGGCTAAGGAACAGAGTGGGAAGGCTTCTGGGAACCGGGTGGCAAAGTCAAACATCACCAGGATGTACTCGTAACCTGCACTACTCTTCTCCAAGGGTGCAACAATGTCCTTTGCAATTCTCTTGAATGGGGTAGAGATCACTAGCAGTGAACAGAGAGGAGCCCAGTCAGACCTATGGACAGCACTGGTTTTCTGGCATGTGGAGCATGTATTGCAGTATGTTTGCACATGAGTATAAATGGAGGGCCAAAAGAAACGGGAGCCTGAGGTAGGTCTTATGATGCCCTAGATGGCCTGCCCATGGAACTGTATGTTCAAGGTTGAGAACAAGTGGTCTACAATGAGACGGCACCACTAACTTCCTGCTATCTGCTTCTGACCCAAGGTAGAGTTTGTGGTTGTCTACTGTGTAAGTTCCCCCACATGAAAATTGGCTGTCCCAAGCTAAAGCCTTGTCAAACAAAAGTTAATAAGGTTGCATCAGACTTCTGAAGTGTAGCAACATTTTGTGGAACATCCCATTGCACCTCTACCCCAGACACATCAGCAACAAGCACAGGAGTCCCCATATACTTCTCAAGATGCCATGACTTTCTGGGCCCTTTGGTTCCCCCTCACACAGACTATCACAAATCAGGCAGAGGTTGTAAACCAGCTTTGGCTTGGGCATGAGTGACAACTGAGCATGACACATGAACATCAGACTGGCAAACTGACTGCTCATATAGCTGACCCCCACATTTCCCAACAGATTAGAGAGTGTTAGCTCAGCTGTGGGCTGCGACTGGTCACCATGGACACACTGGATCAGTGTCTGGTGACAATAATCAATGCCATTACCAGGAGCATTACTTTTTCTGATCAAAGACAGGGAACTTCTGGTGTCAATCATTGCAGTAAGATTTTTACCATTACTTTTACAGGTACCAAGACTGACCCTTCCCCACTCTGCCTGTCCTGAACAGAGCTTAGTCAGAGCTTGGATTTATGTAGTGAACACATTGAAGCTTTGTGCCCTTGCTGCTGACAGTAAAAACAGGTCAATCCCCTCCCATCAGAGCGAACTGCATGATCCCTTACCGCGCTCCTCCCAGACACATACCCCCAGAGTTACCTCCACCATCTCTGCTGTTCATTGTGTCTCTGAAACTCCTTAGAGTAGGTGCTGCAGGTCGTGGTGGGCCCCATTTACGTGCAGTGCCAGCTTGGCCGCCATAAGCCCATCCTTGGGCTCGTGCTCTCGTCGGTAAAGGCCCTTGAGGCGGTGGTACATCTCCGTCGGCGACTCACCCGATGGCGTCAATGCACCTCTGTAGAGTTGATGGTAGGTCTCCAGGGAGATGTCGAACTTCACCAGAAGTGCCTCCTTCAGGTCCTTGTAGACATTGGACAACCCCTCATTCATTGCTGTGTAGGCCTCTAAGGCCTTTCCCGTGAGCAATGGGACAAGCCTGCAGGCCCACTCTACCTCCGACCACGTCTTGGCCCTTCACTCAAACCTCAGCAGGTAGTTTTCAATGTCCTCCCCATGTTGGTATGAAGGCATCTTTGGCTCCTTCCTCAGGAATGCTGGAGGGTGGATGTTGGCACTGCTGGACTGGTCTCCTGGTGCTGGGTTTGAACTCAATCTTGGGTTCTCACTGACAAATTACGCTTGGTGAGGAGCTGTGAGGATAGATTGTCGTAGACCCCGGAACTCCTGCTTTAGGTCTTCGTCCCTCCTCTCAAGGCAGGTGAGAATTTGCTGGAAAATGGCTAACATGGTTGGGTGTGGTTCTGGTCCCCCAACTGCTCCTTCAGTCGGCTGATATTTTATGGCTGTATCTGGTGGTTCAATCGGCAGCTCAAGCAGTCCTGGTTGTGTTTGGTCCCTTGTTCGGGCTCCTAGTTACTCATAATTGACCTCTTCTTCACCGGACAATTCAATGGTATTCCACACCGTTTCAATTTTAGGTAAAGTTTCTGACAGTTGATGCTTCTGCTGAGAAGGCAACCCTGTACGCTTTCCTTTACGTCTCATTTAGGAATTCACTGATGTGTCCCAGGGATAAATACACATTTCCCCCATTCATTGAGGAGACTCTCCACGCAGACATACTTATTTTTGGTTGAGGCATTTTGTGGTTTGTTTGTTTTGGCACCTCTCAACACCCCTCATTATTACCATATATGCACACAATCACTCACATACACTACTGATTACTGACTACACACACCAGCTGTTAAAGATCGCTGAAGGTTGAAATGAGTGATAAACATTTTTTTTTAAATGTTAGGTTGATAATCTGATGGAGAGTGGTGTACTTGTAGGTACCACTGGGGCATCTTCTGCTGAGGACTCGCCACCTCCACAGCTGTCTCCCAACCAAATCTAGCAAATAAGCCGGTACCGCTGTTTCCTATTCTCGTACTCAGCCAGCCTTTAGATTATCTGATTATTGACTGTGTTGGCCCTCTGCATCACTCCAAGAATGGTAGTAGTTACCTGTTCACTGTAATGTGTTGCACCACTAGGTTTCCTGCTGCCTATCCTCTCCGGTCTATCACGACTAAGTCTGTGCTAAAAGCTTTGACTCAGTTTCTCCCTGTTTGTAATCCCTAAGGTTATTCAGAGTGACCAAGGTTCTAATTTCACCTCTAATCTGTTTGGTCAGGTTCTCAAACTATTAAACACAATTTGGCAAGCGCGCAGTCAAGGAGCGCTGGAACGTTTCCATCAAATACAAGTCTTTGTTGATAGCTTATTGTACGGAGATGGATAAGGATTGGGAGGAGGGGTTGCCTTGGGTACTGTTAGCCGCCAGGGAAGTTTTAACAGGAGGGCACAGGTTTCAGTCCAAATTACCTAGTGTTCAGACATAGTGTACGTGGGCTTCTAGCGGTGCTCCAGGATAAATGGAAGTCTCCCGAGCCACCTCAGTCCCTGTTTTCTTATGTGTGATTTCCGGCGACGCCTATACGCCACTGGTGAGAATATTTGATCGGTGAGCTGAGCCTCATCATTTTAGTCCAGGTGACCAGGTTCTTGCTCTGCTGCCAATTGTTGGTTCTCCTTTTCAAACCAAGTTTCAAGGTCCATATACA
Source organism: Oncorhynchus mykiss (assembly GCF_057628025.1). NCBI lineage: Eukaryota > Metazoa > Chordata > Actinopteri > Salmoniformes > Salmonidae > Oncorhynchus > Oncorhynchus mykiss. Next base: position 59,412,417 of record NC_143040.1, read on the forward strand.
GTAAAAATAGAACAATCTAGTTGCCACTCCGGAATGAAAGAAAGCACACAAACTGTGCCATGTAAATCTGCTAAAACCCTATTATGCACGTTCCTCTGGGGCCTGTTCTTTTGGCCGGTACTGCTACATTACTAGGTTATTTTTGTCATGCTAGGTCCATGCATGGTGAGGATGTCCCTGGTCCCGTCGATTGCGTACTGCAGAGTAGATTGAAAAATTCAGTCACTGGATGTTTTGGATTGCCTTCTCGCTCATCTACCTGCGAATAGGCGAGACAAGTTTGTTGGTCTAATTCGTTTTCAAGTTTTGTTTTCTAATACACCTACACGTATCAACTTAATAGAACACGATATTGATGTTGGGGATGTTGACCGCATCCGTCAGTGGTTCTATAGAGCTTCTTCTGAGAAACTCCATTGTCTGGATGCTGAGATTAGGTACATGCTGGAGTGAGCCTTCTTTCTTCAGCTGGGCTTCTTCCTGTATCTTGGTCAGTAAACCGGATGGGACAAACAGACTACCGTAAGGTAAACAGTGTCACTAAGCCAGATTCATCTCCTCTTACTCTGATGGAGGACTGCGTTGATCAGGTCGGAGCAGCAAAGTTTGGGAGCAATTTTTACTTGTTAAAGGGTTATTGGTAGGTGAAATCTCTGCCTTTATTACACCCTCCAGTCTATACTGGTATTCGGTTATGAGTTTCAGTCTGTAATGCACCTGCCACTTTTCAGCTCCTTATGAATAGGGTTGGCTCCAGGGTTGGCTTCACCATCTATGCACGCATCCACTCACTTACACTACTGACTACACACTCCATTGTTACTTGGATATAGTTTACTTTATTTAATAAATATATTTTTGTTATCTCCACATTATCTCCCTCTGTTATGGGCTACAAGCCAGCTCCTGACAGTAATGGACATCTCAGGAGTTGAAACAATGAAACAATGTATGCTATGTAGAACAAATGCTTAACTTTGACATCAATTGAATCTCTGGCCAAGAAGACAATATGTACATCTTATCTTCTTGTCCTTGGCTCACTGTGTGGAATAAAACTAGCTAGTTTGTGAATATTATCATAGCATTCAAATTGTCCAATCCACTAACTTCAGTCCAATCTAAGTTATCCTATTGGACATTTGAAAAGAGCACGCAGAGGACAGCATAGAAAATGAGAGATCACACAAAATATCACTTTGTATTGCATGTGCTGCTCGGCCTTCCCAATTAACAATGCACTGTCACCTCAAACCCTATAAAGCAATAAATTATGCCCAACACCTTTGATCTCTGTCCCTAAAATCCCCTGCTGTACAATTAAACAATGGTATTTATACTGGTCCATCTAATGTCCTAGTGGACATCAGAGTGAACTCAATCATGCGTTGTGATATAAAGAATCCCAGTTCCCATGGGATGGTGCACAGGTGGAATTTCAAATGGTGCAGACATAAATAACCGGAAACAATGTGCCTTGAGCTGGCACCTAGGGAGAGGCTGCTGCTGATCTCCCAGCGTACACAGTGCTCCATTCTGTCATGTCGGTGTGCACTGCTCTCTCCCAGCTCAGCTTGCAGCTCAGTACTACAAATAAACGGTACAGCATGGGTGTAATGACCCAGCGAAGGGTCGTCCTGTTTGTTCAGATCTTGAACAAAGGGCATTGGAGCAAATGGGACATCTGACAGAGCGCTAGAGGAAGGTGATGGGACTGCATTAACAAACTAAGGTAGCCAACAAGACAATGACCAGTAGCAAAAAGAAGATTTTCAGGAACATCAGTTGAAGGCCCATTTGTTTATCAGGATAAACATATTACAGTATTTACTTTTCCTAGGGTAGTGTGTTATATACAGTAAATGATTTGTCTTTCTGGACATTTCCATAGTCAGCTCTGTTCCAGACCAGGTCAGTGGTGATTACCACAGACACACAGGAGGCAGGTCAGTCAGTGATTACCACAGACACTCGGGTCTGTGTGTGCCAGGCCAGTCGGCAGACCTAATTGGGGCCCTCAGTCCTTCAATTCCAAAAGCATGATCTCCCCACAGCAGCCCTGATAAACAAAGCACACAGAGGATCAATGTATGTTGCCCAGGGGGGCTTCAACTGGCACAAACACTGCTCTTTACATCTCTCACTGCACTTTTCCCATTCATTAACCTAAATGATCTGCCTGCCTGGGGGGGGATGATGTTAAACAATTATCCAATAAGCAATCTTCTGTCCCAAATGACCACTTTGGTATTGACTGGCTTAATGGCTTGATTGATATTTGTGCAAAGCGAAACAATGCAGGCACTGATTCATTAATTAATCGGAGTTTCCTGATACATCCTCTGTCACGTGTGATGGGGAAGTGAGATACTAATGTTGTCAGTCTAGGTTATCTAGTATCTGGTTGTTAATGTGCATTAATGCTTTAATTAGTCATTAGCCTGGGATTAGTGGTGTGATGTGTCTTTATAAAATCAATGCAATGGTCCATTTTATGGGCACAGCAGTCTAAGGCACTGCATTTCAGTGCAAGAGGCGTCACCCTGGTTCGATTCCAGGCTGTATCTCGGCCGTGATTGGGAGTCCCATAGGGCAGCGCACAATTGGCCCAGCGTCGTCCGGGTTTGACCGGGGTAGGCCGCCATTGTAAATAAGGATTTCTTCTGAACTGAACTGACTTGCCTAGATAAATAAATGAACTAAAAAAATGACGCTCCATGTCTCTCCTCGGTAACTTCAAGCCATGTGTGTTATGAACAGGTAGAGAACTAGGAAAAACATGCATGAACACTAAACTATTTCAAAGATCTTAGTGTAAAAACTCCCAACTGTCAAAGTTAAATAATCTGTAGAAGGCTGAGGAGCCATCTCTCAAAGTCTTCTTAAAAAGCTTATGAAGGGATATACTAATTTCCACGGCGAGAGCTCGATCAAAACACCACCATGAAATGTGTTTTAAATAATTTTGTGGGTGGGAAGCCACCGAAGAACTTGTCATTTCCAAACATTAGGATATTTATGGATTGAAACAAAAGGGCTTGGTGTCGATGAATGACTGGGCTTCAATCAGGACAGACACTGCATACCTGAGGTATACGAGGACAGGTCTATTGTATCTCGAGGTGACCTAGAGTATGCCTTGTTTTGGCATTATTTCGTGCAGTAGCTTTATACAAGTGAAATAGCAATGCTAGAATTCAGAGAATTTGAGATGGCATCAACAGGGCCCCAGTGTTGGAGAATGGGAACCCATAGGCTGAATCACTGAATGCCGACAGACACAGAACAGCAGGGTAAGGTTAGCCTCTCTGTATGTGCTGCAGGTAGTTCCCACCATTCATTTGATAGAGGAGTAAGGTGGTAAAGGCTAAAATTCCATCTCTTATTATTGACTTGATTCTCCCCCAGTTGTTTGAAGTTGTAAACTGACACTAAAAACCCTTTCATGCCAAGCTCGGGCTCCTCCACTCCCTCTCGCTCTCTCTCAGCCCTACTTGGAAAGTAGTGCCTCGTTAGCTGGCTGATAAATAATTAACAAACCCCAAACTACAGAGAGAGAACTATGTGGACTGACTATCATCATGGCATTAGGATTTTGCTGTCTGTCTGTCTGTCTGTCCGTCCGTCCGTCCGCCCGCCCGCCCGCTCACTCGCTCTGGGTCCCGGGTCTTGCTAGTTCAGAGGCTTTAAAGACGTCAGCTAAGCTTTCATCCACACACCAGCCCAACCTATGCTGGCAGGAAACTTGCGTCATTAATGGTTTAAACATGACCCCGTGTTGTGCAGATGACGTAGTTGCGAAATTGACGGTTATTTGACCATAGCATACTCTTTTGAAATACCAGTTGGTCAAATATCACTTGCACAAAGCCACATCTTTAAAGCATAAGGCAATAAAGCATATATATACATCCTTAATGAACAGTTATAACTTTAAACTAATAAAAAAACAACGTCCCTAGTAATTCTGTTTTCGTGCGTTTCTGCCTCAGTATCTGATTGTGTATAAAATCAATAGTTGAATTTTTTTCCATTGCTGACCTTGACCATTTCTATTAGCCTGGGACAAATGACTAAATAGCCCTGAAAAGGGAGGCCTTGCTTCCTTTCTCAGCTAGCAGATAATAATGATGACTTGATACGACTTGACCGCGATAATGATAATGACTGTGATAATGACCGCAATAATGATAATGACTGTGATGATGATAATGACTGTGATGATGATAATGTGAAGGAATAGCATTTTACGAGACTTAAAGGTCGAGCAGGTGTTAGCAACCTGTAATAGATGTTGCTCTCTAAGAATAATTTTATAGAGGTGCTATATTCCTCATATGCCAGAGGTAGAGAAGCGTGGTATACTGTCTCTCACCGCCTCTCTCTCAGTTGCGTGACAAGGCAAGTTATTGCTGGCCACTAACTGAATCACAGTGCTTGTCTCAATTTAATTCACTGTAAATGAGTAATCTACCTCAACAACAAGGAGATGGCTTACAGTCTCTGTGAGTTGAGTTCTCCTACCACGTCATCCTGAAAGTAAAAGAAAGAACAACATCGGTCACCGTCGACCTCAACCCCAGCACTAAACATGCATGTACACACACATCTACCCTTAAATTTCCCATATGTGGACAGGAATGCTCTATAGACCATGTTGGTGTATGACACTACCTGCTGTAGTAAGGTGCCGTTTATATAGGAATAACAGTCAGACAGAAGCCTGCCTGTATTTGGCAAAAAGCATACTAAAGGGAAGTATGCATTTTACCCTGTCTTTGTTTTTGTCTGTAACGAGAACAACTTGGACTCAATGTGGGCAGTGTTAAGAAACCACGCCATCGCCAGAGCATCATGTCCTCAAACTAATATAATCAGTCCCACTGAATGACATTAGGACCTGGTGATAGCAATTTAGTCCACTTATTCTGGGGCTTACTAGTCCTCTTGTAGGACCGGGTCAATCGGTCCAGTGTTCCTGCCACCTTAGGGAGTTCTCAGATGACCTAACAGCACCTCCTACTGGACAACATGAACTTTACAACAACGTGCCACTTGAGGTTCAAATGCTATTCTGCCCATTGAAGATAATTCACTATAACAAACAGGTTTAAGAATCTTCACTCCATTGACCCAGTTTAGGCTTATGGATCTAAAAAAAATGGGGGAAAACCAGAGAGATGGATGAGACCAATGTTGTGTTCGTCATGAATATCAATCATCCAAGGGTCAAAGATCCATACATATCGGCCATAAGCTGTTACAGTTGCACTATCTAGAGACAGACCATATTTTACCCTCTCCTGTTCGAAACACACTCTTAGACCAGAGATTATGCCTGTTGGAACACAGCCTGCTGCACATTGGCCAAAGGCTGCATCATCCCACTGACAGAGTTAGCTCTATCTGTCTGAAACAGCCGACATGCCCAGCAGCTATTCCAGATGGCACCCAGCCATGACAGGAGAGAAATATGACCCAGTCGTCACATATGTTACATGGTGTTACATATATCAGGCTTTTGTTTCAGTAGTCCCAGGTATCACGTCTGTACTCTTAGCTAAACCTATCCGGTGGGCGTTCTCTACATCTCGGACATTCAAGAACAAGGCAGTACAACTGAACGATCGCTTTAGTCACAGTGAGACAGACACACACAAAGAGATGCATTATTACTGTACGGTTGTTTTGACTTTAGAACCCATCTTGGTTAATTACCCATATTAATTAACTTCTTTCCACACATCACTCCAGGAAGTGTGTGGTTATTCCCTAGGATATTTTGCTTATCAAGATGGCTGAGACCTAAACTTCTGAGAAATAATTCTACTATGGCGCACTAAGTCATAACACAACACTCTTTAAAAAAGGTTAACTGAGTTGAATATAAGGTTGTTTGACAGAAACACACAAAATGACTCACAGGATATGAGACGTTTTTACATTGAAGTTTGCAGCTGAGTGACGGCGGACGCATGACAACTCCACGTAAATAATCATTATACTGTCTACAACTGTAGTGGAAGAATTCATATTTTCAATTTGCATGGAGCCCTCTTCATTCAATGGAAGTATGCCCTATTTTCCTACAGAAGCTACAGCAACTCTTAAGAATTGGTTTCTGCTCCATATCAACTGCGCACAAAATCATACAAGTTGCTGAGCATTTAAAAGCATTCTAACTGAACTGAGATTGCAAGGTGTGTGTTGAGTTGGAAAAAACAATCTGCCTGTAGAAATAGGCCTAACGCCATCCCACCCCATTTCTGTCAACTTCTGAGTGGCCATCTGGAAAGTGCTGCAGATAGTTTAATGGATCATATTCAAGCTTCAGGAGGAAACAGAGGAGATCGATCAGGTGAGACTCCTTTCTGGAGGAATGTTACAGCAGTGTGCTCAAGCTCTGTGTCTACAGAGACCTGTCTGTAGTCTGTCCCAGGGAACACTGTCAGACTCTCTTGAACAAAGTTATAGCAGCAGGAAGGAGAGAAAGAATAGTGTTTAAGAGAGAAAACATCTGTTATGTTATTTGAACCTAATTATCATAACATCATTTGAGAGAGACACTTGTGATAGTCAATCTTCTGGACTTATTTAGGTGTTTTAATAATTTTTGCTAATACATTACAACAATTTTTATTTTACCTTTATTTAACTAGGACAGTCAGTTCAGAACACATATTTTTTTTCAATGACAGCCTTGGAACAGTGGGTTAACTGCCTTGTTCAGGGGCAGATCAACAGATTTTTACCTTGTCAGCTCGGGGATTCGATCTTGTAACCCTTCGGTTACTGGTCCAAAGCTCTAACCACTAGGCTACCTGCCGCCCCAACATTGATTTCCCCAGAGACAAAAAAAGTAATTAGAATAATAATCAGCTCTCCATTGTGCGTGGTAAATATATGAGAAGGTCATGGAGAACACATACAGTATACCAGGCAGTTGACCAGGGAAACAAATCAGGTGTGACATTTTCTTTTGGAAAGTTAGGTCTTGGAAGCTATGTCATCAACACGTTTGTACCACAGCGTTGAACAGCCTACAATAATATAGCCATGATGAACCTGGCACCATTTAATATTTATGTACTGTACATGGCCTGCTTTCATATGGGAACCGGTGTGAAACCTCAGGGAACCCTGCTTGAGTAACAATGCATACCAGATGTGGAGGCAACCATATGATCAGTATTAGACAAGCCCACAGGAGGGTCCATTGTCTTCCCATACTGGCAAACCACAAAGACAGAATTCCGGAGGAAGCTAACAAGAAAACTAACCAACCAATGACTGTTCTTTAGGGAAGAGTTAGTTACAAACAGAGAGAGCGAGAAAGAGCGAAAGAGAGAGAGTGAAATGGACGCTATTCACCAAGGCACCAGCCTGACATTCAACTTGTTGAGTGTGAAAACCTGCACTGTAAGCAATCAATGTCAAATAAAACTGTATGAATAATTGAAAGAAATTGACTGGAAAAGAAACAGAGATTCTCATAGACTGTTCATTGTGTGGTGTACAAAACACAGAAAAATACAACTCTTTTGGGAAGGAATTTACTATTTATTTATTATTTTTATTGAACCCTTATTTTACTACATAAGTTGACTGAAAACACATTCTCATTTACAACAACAACCTAGGGAATAGTTATAGAAGAGAAGGGGGGGGGGGGGTGAATCAGCCAATTAGAAACTGGGGATGATAGGTGGCCATGATGGTATGAGGGCCAGATTGGGAATTTAGCCAGGACACCGGGGTTAAGTGCCATAGGATCTTTAGTGACCACAGAGAGTCAGGACACCCGTTTGACGTCCCATCTGAAAGACAGCACCCTACACAGAACAATGTTCCCAATCACAAGGTGAGGGGTGAGAGTGGCACATGGACATGTGTAGACTCCCGAGTGGTGCACGGTCTAAGGCACTGCAGCTCTGTGCTAGAGGCGTCACTACAGACCCTGGTTTGATTCCAGGCAGTATCACAACCGGATGTGATTGGGAGTCCCATAGGACGCCGCACAATTGGCCCAGCATGCCTAGTTCAATAAAAACTAGACAAATAAGAGAAAAGGACAGAAGGAAGCCTTTTCATATCTTATGGAGCAGGCAAGTGGTCTTTGAAACCAAACTTTTATCTAAACTAGCACAGCGGGGAAGAGACAAACATCACTTTGTTTGACATTCCTTGTGGGCACTTTACAAATGAGATTTTAGACAGGCACTAGTTAAGTAGCTTCAATGAAAAGTAACGGGGGCCACACTGGTAAAAGTTTGTGGGATTTTACATGTAGCATTATTTAAATTGGAGTGTAAGTGTTTCATTGTTTTTCGGGCTGACATGACATTTAAGTAGAACAGGAGCCAGCTTAATTATAATCTCATATTCAGTAACATATTTACATAATTTGACCCTAGTTTTGATTTGCAAAAGGCCACATTGAACATGATATGCTCTGCTGTGGCAGCGGATCAAAACCATTACTGCGTATTCATCTGTAAGTAGATCAATTTTTTTTTTTTAGTTTAATGCTGAATGACAACAAAGATTAAAGACAAATGTAATACTCCAACAGTGCTGAAGTTACATAAACATACTAAAGGATCTTTACTGATCATTTTGACAGACACATCCAGGCCCTTTTACAGCATGTCTTTATCCTCGCTCAGTGTTTTCAGTAAACCCTCCTGGAGCTTGGACCCTTGGCATGACCACAGACCTCAAATGAAAACCATGATTTGCCCCCCCTAATCACTGTCCTCATTCCCCCTTGCTTTCGCTAACCTCCTGGGTCCCTAGAACACTCTCCAGTCTGCATTGCCAGATGGGAGGCAGATGATCGTCAGTGACGAAGCCCAGCTCAGAGTCTTTCTGGGGCAGACTGAACAGCAGCAGGTGGCTCCTGAACACCTAATCCGGACAGGACAGATGTTAGGAAAGACAATCAGGGGAGAGGGGGGGAGTGGCAGGAGGATAAGAAGGCCCAGGGGAAGGTGAGAGGAGTGAAGAGCTGGAAGGCCCAGGGGAAGGTGAGAGGAGTGAAGAGCTGGAAGGCCCAGGGGAAAGTGAGAGGAGTGAAGAGCTGGAAGGCCCAGGGGAAGGTGAGAGGAGTGAAGAGCTGGAAGGCCCAGGGGAAGTGAGTGAGAGTGAGTGAGTACGAGAGTGAGTGAGTACGAGTGTGTACCTCATCAGTCAGGTAGTAGTGAGTCTTCCTCAGGAGGCTGTGACGTGCTGTTTCAACCTACTGGAGAAGGGGGGGAAAGCCTTTCAGAGGGGCGTACAAAAGAGTTAATATCCAAAATACAGAGCGATTCTCAATTACCCTCAAATTGCCTAGCCCTGTTGAGCAGTATGACATTTCTAGGAACTGCAATGCAACACAGTCCAGTCAATTGTCATCATGTGGGTCTGAGGTGGGACAGAGCCACCACGTAGAGCACACGACACCAGCACCGCCACAGTGTCCCTGTCACCAGCGCAAGGGAGTAGAGTATCAGTGGGAGAGAATCATCTGGGGGCGACGTGAACCTTTCCATAGGGATGGCCAGCTAGGAGGAACACAGAGAGGGGTTAATTTAGCCTATCTTTATGTCACATGATTTAGACACTTTGTCAAATCGCACAATTTTGCAGAAAGTGACAAGAACCCCAGTGCTCTATCTACTGGCCGTTTACACAGAAATGTACCCTGTACTCTCAATTACAAATTTCAATCCAGCATGTTAACCAGCCTCCCTCTCACCTGTTCCAGTGTTACATCCAGGGAGCACAGCAGGCCCACATGCTCCACAAACACAGCCAACTTCATGGTGGCATTGAAGCATCTCTGCTGAAGTCGTCAAACAGGGGGTCCCCGACTGACACCGACTCAAACTGTCCAACCAGGGCAGAATAGAGGTCATTGAAGGAGGCCAGGCCTGGAGGAGGGGAGTTGAGGTCCAGAGCCCAGGTCAGCCTCTAGACAGTCCTCTCCAGGAAGAAATTAATGGAGCACAGGAAGATACAAGCCAGACGAGCCAGCTTGGCTACAGGCAGCACCACCCTGAGAGCCTCCTCCCTCCAGACCTCCAGCAGCAGCAGCCACTGTAGGCAGTGTGTGACCGACTGCACTTCACCTGCAGGGAGCAACTCCACCTGCAGGCCCCCTCCGTCCGGTGTCTCTGCCCGCTCGTACAGGCTGACGAGTGTCAGGAAGGACCAATCGGACAGGATGGGGGGGCCGGAGAGTTCTGGGAGGAGCTAGGTATTGAGCCAGGAAGTTCGGCCCAGGTGGTGGTCCTCCTCTGGAGGAGAGGACAGAAGGCTCCATGTGGGCCAGGTGAGAGAGGTAGCAGGCCCGGACAGAGGGCAGCTGGACACAGGCTTAGCAAAGGACCCAGTTCGGCCCGGGGTCTGGGGGAGGGGAGGAGCTATACAACACTGAGTCCACATAAAATAGTGCCTTTTTAAGAAGACTAAGGCTGGTTGGCAGTGGCACCAGAGGAATTCCAGCTATAGAGCAGTGATCTAACTGAAAGTGAAAAGGTCAGGAGTTAGATTCCCCCCCGGACGATCAAGATCGGTCAAGATATTAGGTCAAGATATTATCCCTAGAGTTGGGTTACTAGGATCTATTTCTTTAAATAATGGATGACAGTTTAGCTAATCAGGTAAAACAAATAGAAGGCCAGAGTTAGGGACCAGAACAGGTAGACATAGAAGTTGACATAGAAGTTGGAGATATACTAGCAGAACACATGAGAAGACTGTTTGTTAACCAAACCCGTATGTCCAAGATTTTGTGCCCAACAGGTGAATTACAGGAGAAGGTGATTCACTCAATCCAACCAGGAGACGGGGGGTAAATCCAGTCCCAGAGGAGAATAGACTGGAAGCAGCCCTGTTGGGAAGGCCCATACCAGGTTCTGTTAAACCACCGCCTTTGCCATTAGAATAGCTGAGAGAGTCACTTGGGTCCGCATTACCCACTGCAAAAGGGTATGTACACATATAAGCACTGCTGATCACACACAGAGTTAGGAGAAGAACCGAGTACCAACAGCATCCGGGGGTTACCTCCTTACACAAATAATTCCTATCCTGACCGTTCATCACTGTGGGTGATCCTAGAAGTGTGAGTATGGGGTGGTACCTAGCAGACCGACTAAGGGCAGGAGAGGGTTGGCGGTTTTTGGGAAGAGTAGGGGCTCTGAGCTGCATCATAGTCTTGGTAACCTTTCTGATACATCCAGATCCACCACCTTCCGGTACTAATTATATGACGCCGTTGTCTTTGATAAGAAGTAAAAGATAAACTATATAATACACTGACCATCAAGGACGAGTGACTTACAGAATAAGGAGTCAAAGAAGATCAAGATGTAGGATTTAAGGTAAACATTAAACAATTCCCTAGGAAAGCAAATAACATTACAAGGATTGGGTTGGCCAGATTGAGGTACTCGGCCAACCCACCTCAGTACACTTTAACTCCTGATGAGTACCAGTGTTATAGATACAAGAATGGCACAGAGAACTTAGATGATTTTAATGGCTGAAAGGTAATCGTTAATGTGACTGACTTAGGTTTGGAAGTACAGGAGACAATTCTTAACCTCACAGAACCTATAACTGATGTAGGGTGGGCTCGTACCAGCAAAGGACGCATTCGACAGAAACTACCAGAAAGGGTGGTTAGGCACTTGCGCCCCGGGGTTATTGGTCCAACCAGTTCGAGTTAGTCATCAGAGGCCAGTTATAGGAGGCTAAAGTAGGCATAAGAGGAGTTTTGACCAGGATGGGAGTCTAGATGGATGCTATTGTCATCCTCAGGGAAGTTACCGATTAATACAAAGCTATGAATCAAATAGGTGAAGACTTTACCACTACGTTCTTTTGGTGGTTGACAATAAATTAAAATGTGGATTGGATTAATGACATTTATTATAATCAACAGAGATTTGTGAATGATACTGGGGATGCAGTAAAGGGGTTCTCTGACCAATTATCCGCCACCTCCCTCATGACCTGGTAAAATAGACTGACTCTCGATATGTTAATTGGCAGAAAAGGGCGGGGTATGTAGAATGATTGGGGTTCATTGCTGTACGTTTGATTTTTAATAACATTGTCATTGCTGTACGTTGATTTTTTAATAACACAGCTCCAGACGGATCAGTGACCAGGTCCCTGGCTGGTTTAACCACATTAGCTCACGAATTAGCAGAGAACTCTCGGGTGGATAATGCTCTAACAAATTGGTTTGACAGTGTGTTTGGGAAATGGAAAAATGTCATAATCACTGTGTTGTGCGCAACTTTCACCTGTATGAGTGTTTTGGTTCTGTGTGGATGTTGTTTGGTCTCGTGTATGAGAGGTTTGATAACCAGGACTCTGGAGAGATCAATGATGCAACAGATGGTGAGGTACAGACCGATTCTGAGCTCCGGCAAGTGGGATGACGAATACAGGCCTACAGGCCTAGGAGATGGCTCTGTTTCTTTTAACTACGAGGAGGCCATGTTGGATGAGACTGTTTTTGATGTTTAAGAATGTTTTTTTTTAATGAACATTGTAATAAAAATCCTAACAGGAAGCATTATAATTGGATATAGGCCTATAACAATCATTGCTGAATATCGGCTGTACATACATGTATTGGTTTGAATTATTATTGGATACCATTTATGTCTCTATGTAGTATTTGAGGAATCTAGTGTGTATTATTTAGTCATTAAGGGTGGATTGTTAATGGGATTTATATTTTTAAATTAATGATTAGAATATTCCACCCTGAAACCATTGGATTGTATGAAATTGATTAGAATCATGAGATTATTTTAATGATGTGTGTGTGTGGTTTCAGTCAGTAGAATTATATATCCGTGAGTGTAGTTTTAGGCAGAATTAGGGTATAACAATATATCTGTACAATATGTCCATTGTAGTATCTTAAAAACAGACTGTCTGAGCAAGATTCGGTGCCAACCTTGGCTGGGGGCCACTGAGAGTACTTCCCAGGGTCTCCCTATCTTGAGGGAGGACAGGGAGTGATTCTCATGGCCTCCCCTAATCTTTGTCGGCTGGGTAGCAGGACAGTATGTGTGTAGGATAGCTACTGTTTGTGTGGAAGTATGTGCGTAGGATATCTACTGTTTGTGTGGAAGTATGTGAGCAGCTATAAAATGGATGTCTTTGTATTCTTGACTTTAGAACGTTCTCTGAATAAACTGTACTAACTTTTGTATAAACTGAGTCTTTGACTAATTATTATTAAACCCATGGTCTTACAAACCTCTGGGATTGGTCAGCTATTGATTGATTGTTATTATCATTGGGATTGAAAAGTCTCCTGAAAACATTCAGCCAGGAACATTCCAAATCACATAGACAAGGCCCGTGAGAAAATTATCTTTCAACAGTGAGAACCTGGAAGCATGGAGTACAAACAGCTCAGTCAAATATTGTGAAAATGATTATGGTCAACTATCCGTATCTGATATAATTAACAGGGGAAATTGCCAAGTATCCCAACAAGTGGAGACTTCACAGATGCGCAGATTCACTACTTAACAAAGCCACCTGTCTGAGGAATACAGTGACTGAAGGACTAGATGAGCCTACTGTATAGGGAGATGAGACAGCCTGGCCCTGAATAACTCTATATGATGATGCTATATAGCCTAAGACTAGGGCTGTGGCGGTCAGCTGGTAATTATCATGCAACTGACTGCCGGTCCATTAATTAACATAAAGACCTTTAGCATCTCCAAGAAATCCATTTAATTTACACCACCATAATAAAGCCATGATTTATTTTATGCAGGTCTAAAAGAAACGTTATGTGAAGAAAGTGTATTTCAGAATGTCACGCCTGCTCCTGCTCCCTCCGGCGCTCTACGTCGCTGGTCTGCTAACACCGGCCTTGGCAACTATATTAGACACACCTGGTCATGATTTTCTCCTTGATTACTCCCCCTTTATTTAGCCCTCAGTAGTATCAGTCATTAGGTTGTATTATTTTATCTCACGTTCAGTACGCTTCTCATGTTTCGTCATCTGTATCGGTTCATTATTAAACTCACCTTCCGCACCTGCTTCCTGACTACACTTACACAGAAGAACATAATGAATGGACTATTGTATGTGCCACACCATAGGCTGTAGTAGGCGTATTCATTTTGCATACAAGATATGCTTAAAATTACATGATTTTATAGTAAGAAGAATATAATTGAGCTTTGCTGAATAAAATAGAAAGGATATGTTTTCCATTCCGGAGCGATACTGGCATGAAGTGGCGATGTTGAGCGTAAAAGTGGATAATTTGAAACAGGTCCTTTACGATAGATGTAGAGTTAATTGGCAACTATAGTTAATGATACAAATCTTAGAATGTCTTCGAAATGAAAACAAATATGGGCAGCATAATGCAACTATATATGCTAATAATGATTTGAGAAAGTCACAAAAAAGCTTGCGCTCTGTTCCTTGACTCAGGCTGCTCACACTTCTCTCAAAGTGATCATATTTTTCACACGTCAGATTATTCTCATAGTAATCTGGTCTGTGCTAATATGTCAAATTTGCATCGATTTAGAATGGCCCATTATCAAATGGGCAGGAACAGGGGCAGGGGAAAAAATACATAATCTGTATGCACTCGAATAGCGAATGGAGGCTGCTTTCACTAGGTTTGTTTTTTAAACATGCCAGGTAGGCTACTCCGGTTTTCATAGCGGAGCATGTGCTTAATACTAGCAGCTGAGAAATAAATATAGTAGCAGCTGGGATCCTCTTCCTCTTCAAGCATCAAAACTCTGCTTTCACACGGAATTGCAAGCAGAAATGTCTGGGTTTATAAGAACATCTTCACTCCAGACGTCAACCACTGTTTGAGGAGCATGCTCTCGCTGCGCAACAGGTGATACTTCTTCCAAACTCTGTATGTCATGGGCTCTCCAACCCTATTCCTGCAGCTACCCAGTGAAATATGTTTGAGAACATCGATAGTAACATATTTTCCCAACAAAACAGATGTAATTAAACTGTTAACAGCCCCTCTCTCTGCGAGCTCGAGAAAGGAATGGAGGAGAGAGAGAGGGGTCATGAGCAGATGAGCTCCTACATTTTCCAGCATGTTTTTAAAATATAGATTCTGAGTTAGATAAACTTGGATTTTTTGGCAAGGACATATACATAATACTACCCTACACAACAAAACCTTCACTCCAAATCTAAACTCCAAGCCTTCAACCTGACTTTGGACAAGATTACTTGGAAGGATTCCTACTACCAAAGCTATACAGCAAATGCTCTAGCAAACAAACAGAAACCTGAAAACACCATCCAACCTGGAACTGAGTGAGTCATGTTTAGTTTGAAGCTATTTTAAAAGCAGAGAAAAAATATATTAAAATTATATTATTTTACTTTATAAGGACTGAATGCTAAGTTAAGGCTACCAAGCTCGCTAGGAAAGAACATATCTGACAGCATCTTCAATTAGCACTGACATGTGAAGTGAGTGGTGTCAAAGCCCTTGAGCCCATCAATGGCAGGAGAGTCTCAAAGCCTACCCCACCCAAATGCAAAGGCCTTTGAAACCCTCTCCCGCTGTTCATAAGTAATTACAATACAATACCCTCTGCATGTAAAAAATGATAAGGCACGAAAATAATACAAAAAGAAGCTCCTTATGGAAAATCGAGACACTTTTTGCTGACTATTATAAAAGTGGGAACATTGGCAAATTAATCTTCCACACAGACCATCCCCTGGCTAGGTGCAGCACTATATTAACACACTGGGTGGAATGGATGGGTGGAAACTCAGGATACTAGACAACGAGCCCGGCCCTCTTCAGTCAGAAGCAAGGAAGAACCAAAGTCCTGGAACACATCATCTGTTTGAAGCCTGACCAGAAACCAGAGGGCTCTGAGCCCATGCACAGCGGCATACATCAGACAGTGATGGGGGCATGAGGGAAGCCCTACAATATTATGTTTTTCTAAGTAGTGAGAAAAATACATTTTGAAAAGTAATCTTTAAATATGTTGTACTTTTCTTGAATTCATTTTTGTAATTGACTAAAACAAGCAGACAATAAAATTGCGTTTGAGCCAATGGGTAACCTAGGTAACCACAGGTTGTTTTTCCCACAGTCAGGCGAGGCTGTTACGTTATATCCAATATCGACTAGAATATTTTTAAATCATTACTTATTGACGTTCAGGTCTCTCATCATCATCGAATCTCTGCTAACTAGCAGCATGCTGATGATTTGTTTAGCATAGCATTGTTGAATGAAAATAATGATTAGAATGAACGACTGGGTCAAAACATGAGAAAATAACTAACGGTAACAACTTCAGAATGCAACAGTTATTCGATGCGGGCCTATTGAGGTAAAGGAAATAGCGGCTGTGAGTGTCCATCCGTGTGAGAGCTCACTCAATAGTTAGTTATTGGCTGAACAGAAAGCGTTGGAGTGCCATTTTAGCTGGCAACGATAAGAGTGGGACGTCTCATTCTCCGCCAAAGAAGAGACAAGCACTGACTGTCTGTCACCAACCAGCGCCTGGACCATGCACGGATAGTTCTTCCACCTGTGTGCCATTAACGGACACGTCACCATTAACATAACCAAGCTATTTGGTAAGCTCGGACTCGCCAACCATAGTTGTTGCTATGTACTGTAGGCTTATTGGATATTTATTCAATCATTATTTATTGAAATTATTGTCTCGCATCATCATCATCGAATCTATGCTAGCTAGCTACATGCCAATTTGTTTAGCATAGCAATAACGAATGCATATAATAATTAGAATGAACAACAGCCCTTATGTAACAGTATAACTTCAGACCGTCCCCTCGCCCATACCCGGGCGCGAACCAGGGACCGTCTGCACACATCAACAACAGTCACCCTCGAAGCATCGTTACCCATCGCTCCACAAAAACCGCGGCCCTTGCAGTGCAAGGGGAACCACTACTTCAAGGTCTCAGAACAAGTGACGTCACCGATTGAAACGCTATTTAGTGCGCACCACCGCTAACTAAGCTAGCCGTTTCACATCCGTTACACATAGTCAGGAGTTATCACAAATTATACCACAGCGTTGTTGAATATTCATTTCTCATTGGTTAGAAGTGCATTCTAGAATGGACATTAAAACCAGATAATGGGACAGTTTGCAATATGTGCCTACACATGCAGACCATACTTACTACAAAGTTAGAGAAAGCTAAACCAACAACCACACCAACCTAAATTGGATTCATTGTAAATGCAGGTCCAACGGATACTTATTTTTTGGGAGCATCTGATGACCTAATGTGGTAAGTGACAAATATGAATTTCTCTGGTCCCCATGTTGCAGTTATGACGCAAGTGTCGCTATGTTGTCAAATCCTCCCACATGTTTCTAGGTTGACCAGCTGTTTTCAGCAACTTGTATTTTTTTATTTGGTTGTAATATTGGCAGGTTTGCTAGCAACAACCTATTTAGCTAGCTTAGTGTTTGATATTCAATGCGATCTCCTCGAAATGAACAGTTTTTCTGATCAGAAAGCAAACTTTTCTTAGGCATTAGGCATTCTAGACCGTGCATTATTTCCCTATAACGCATAGTATTACTTGCATGGTACAATTCAATGGCTATAGTTCATTCTATGTTTGAGCTGCCTTTGAAAGGAAACGTCGATTTTTGTTGTTGTTGCCATTGTTGAATTCGATCGTCATAATAGCAAGTTAGGACTGATCATTTGGTTAGCTAAAGTAGAAAGTCTGTTTGTTTGGTTACCAGGGCAACTTCTGTCACAACTTCTGCTAGCTACTTGTTGAACATATTTTTAGCAGCAAATGAACACATTTCTAGAAGAACATTTGAAATTATAGCCATGGTATATAACGGATACTCAACTCGTGGCTCTATGCGTTCTCTGGAAAAATGTTGGGATGTCCCTTGAGGAAATTTTACAGCGCTAGTACAACCACTATATAAAGTTTGGACTGCTTTATAAAAAAAATTGCTTTATATCAAAAAACGTATTGCTTTGAACATAAACCCATGTTCTACAGTGTCAAAAGCTTTATACAAATCAACAAACATAAGAAAACTATCATCAAGGATGAGGTCATTATAGTCAGTCATATCTAAGATCAACCTGATGTTATTACTAATGTGTCGACCATGCATAAAACCAGATTGTTCTTCATCAATTATATGATGCACGCCTTGTTTCAACTTCTTAGCAAATATAAGGGCAAATCATTTCCCATAAGTATTCAACAGGCTAATGGGTCTCCAGTTGTCAATATAAAGACTATCCTTATTAGGTTTGGGAATCAAAGTAATTACACCTTGCTTTAAGGAAGCCTTAAGGAAGCCTTAAGCTTTAAGGAAGCCTTTTTCTTTTGATTCTTGGAACCTAGCAAGAATGAAAGGAATCAATTTATCATTGAACGCTTTATAAAACTCGCTTATTAAACCATAATTTCCAGGGGACCTATTGTCCTTAAGTCTTTTAATGCAGTCTTTTATCTCAATTTCAGATAACTAATCATCACAAAAATCCCTGAAATCATTACCTATCTTCTGAGCAATGTTTGCTACATTGTCTAAGAAAATATCCATATTGGAAGTTGACTGGGGTGATGTATACAGATTCTGATAAAACTGGGCAACATGCTGAGAGATTTCTTTTGGATTTTCATTGGGAGTATTACTGATCATTAATTTACATATTTATTTTCTCCTGCCCTTGTTTCTAAATTAAATAAATATTTTGTATTTTTCTCTCCCTCTTCCATCCATTTTCATCTTGATCTTACAAACGCTCCCTGGGCCTTTTCCTCATAGATACAGTCTGACTGCATTTGCAATGAAGATAGCTCCAATAATTCTTGATCAGTTAGTTCAGTTGTTTTAGTATAATCCATTATTCCCTTTATGATGTCATATTCTTTCTCTCTCTTGGCACAAGCAATTTGTCACGCCCTGACCATAGAGAGCATTGGTTCTCTATGGTGTTGAGGTCAGAGCGTGACTAGGAGGGTGTTCTAGTTTTCATATTTCTATGTTGGTGTGCTTGGTATGGTTCCCAATTAGAGGCAGCTGGTAATCGTTGCCTCTAATTGGGGATCATATTTAGGTAGCCTTTTTTCCACCTGTGTTTTGTGGGATATTATTTTGTGTATCACGTAGTCACATTTTGTTGTTTCGTTATTGTTTTGTAGTTAACTTACTTTAAATAAATAAGATGTGGAACCCAGATCACTCGGCAAGTTGGTCCGAGTATGCTTCCAACGACGATCGCGACTGAATATCCCACCACAACAGGACCAAGCAGCGTGCCCAGGAGGAGAAGGTATCCTGGACTTGGGAGGAAATCCTGGCAGGACAGGATCGCCTTCCGTGTCATTTGTCCGGTGCCATGTGTGCCGGCTTTACGCACCAGGTCTCCTGCGCGCCTCCACAGCCCTGTACGTCCTGTGCCAGCTCCCCGCACTCGCCGTGCGAAGTGTGTCATTGTTCCGGTACAATTTGTGCCGGCTCCACGCACCAGGTCTCCAGAACACCTCCACAGCCCAGTACGTCCTGTGCCAGCTCCACGCATCAGGCCTCCAGTGCGCCTCTCCAGTCCGGTATGTCCTGTGCCAGCTCCACGCATCAGGCCTCCATTGCGCCTCTCCAGTCCGGTATGTCCTGTACCGGCTCCACGCACCAGGCCTCCAGTGCATATTCACAGTATTCACAATATATGACCCTTAAAGTTGCCTTTTAAAATAGCGACACCTGCTGACCATTTAGTATCAAATGAAAACCAAATATCATTCCCCCATTGACACTTCCAAAACGCAGTATCTGTTATGAGCGGAATTCTGACCGGAAAAGGGTCCAAATGATTAGGGTGAGGCACATTGGCTACTAACAGCTTACTACACAACATACACTTAGTATTACTTTCTTAGTTAATCTCCCTGGCATATTACATAATTTATGCAACAGCATACAATACATTTTTGGACTCATCTTGTTGTGCTATGCTCACTTGAACAGGAAGGTGACGCAGCAGTCCTTCAGGGGCAAATTTCATCACTAAACTTTGTTATCAAAGTCTGGCATTCTCTGGATTTATGGTGCTTTCAAGACTACTGGGAACTCTGAAAAAACAAGGTCGAATCATGATGACGTCAATGATCATCAGGTCGGTGCTCTAGAAAGAGGCCCGAGTTCCCTACTTCCAATTCGAGTTGGATGACCTTAAAACCCTATTTTCCCAGTTGGAGCTCATTTTTTTTCAAGTTCCCAGTTTTGAAGTCACTAAAATCAGATTTCCCAGTTCTGAGTTAGTTGTTTTGAGCGCGGCAGAAGTCATGCTGGATTGACAGCATGGCTAATGTTTATCCTTTTAAGCTCTTAAACCCATACTTGGGACACACCCACTCCACTGAATAGCAGGCTTGTGATTTCTTTGCAATGCTTGCAGTTAGCCACTTATTCCTTCCAAACCACTCATTGTTGAATTTGCGATTTCCAACTTGTGTAATGTTTATGTTCAATGGCCGATGAACACTGATACGTTTGCTCTACAATTTCTCTTCATTATTTCTCTTCATATGACAAGGAATGAAAAGGATTTGCAAGTAGATTGTCGACTTGATTCATGATGACTGGTAGCTAAGATTTTGAAAGTATGATCAGTCCAATCAAAGCTACTGAAGATATTTAGTATGGGTGCATAATTTAGGAAAAATATCACTTTTTGGATCGAGGCTATCTGGCTGCAGACAAGTGGTGTCATGGATTGCTCAGCCTTATCTACAGTATTTCATGTGATGTAATGTAGTAATTGAACAGTCTCGTCTTCTTCTTTAATGGGCTACAGATGCTGATGCTGCACATAGCCTACACACATCATTGGTGCGCATCAATTATCTTTAAATGTAAAATTCTGTTATGCTTTTTCCTGCTTGTAAAAAGCGAAATGACATCACTTTCTCTGTGCACAGAAGCCTACATTAGAATGTTTTGCCATTCATTTTATATATCGGATCAGTGATCAGGCCATTTATTGTGCGCTCATGTGTGACAGCGTATCACTTTCATCACTTTTGTTTTGGTGTTTCACATTACGGTTTCTGTTTGACTGTATTAGCAAAGCCTCCGCGATCGAATTGTCCCTGCCCGCCGGGTTCAAGCGATGGGAGCTCCTAAAGCGGAATCCCCATTTGCCTTGGCTCCAGCCCAGATGATCTGAAGCTCTGTTGAGGACCAGAAAGGAGAGGGGGCTTGGCTTCGGGAAGCTTGGACTTGATGCTATCATGTCCAGACAGCAGCATGTTCTCTCCCAATTTGGAAGTTGATACCACTGCGGAAGCCCAACACCCCCAATGATGGAGACGATGCACCGGCCAGCATTGATGTACTGGAGTTAATGCAACATTTTCATTCAAATGCAAAAGGCTAATAAGCGTTTAAATGCAGATTACATGATAGGAATGACAGCATCATCCTGAAAGCGCATAATGGTGTTGCCTTTTTTCTGAATTAAAATGTCATGATAGATAGCCTTCTACACGCAGTCTTGTAATAAAAGGCACACACTCAATATCTGTGGGCCTATACATGTAGCCCATATCATATATTGATTGTTGCTATTCATGTCATGTCTATTTCAGTCCTCTGCTCAGATGGAAGGAATTCTATACTGAGTGCAATTGGTAACCACAACATCCTTTATCTGCTCACTGGAGTCTAATAATCACTATTAATTCACCAGCAAAATACTATTTCATTTAATAGTTTCTCTGTATGATGTCCATCCCTACCATCATATCTACATGAATGTAATTCTACATTCAAAAGTACTGTTATGTATAACTCATTAAACAATGTCATTTCCCAAAGAAATACAAGTCATAGAAGACAGAGCCTAGTAATGACATGTATGCAAGGCTCAATACAGTAATTCTGAGAACCTGGATTTTGTACCCTTTAATGATGTGTACTCGGAATGCGAGAGCTTTACCTCCAGTCTGTAATAACACTTATTCCATCTGGGGAATTGGTTGTGTGCAGCTTACCGTGAAATACAGCTTCTATGAGAGACCATAAAATTACAACAAGTTGTTTTTTACCTCAAACCGACAGTATGTGCATGACCCAGAGGTCTTGACCTATGATGCTGTGTTGCCCTGTACCAGGATGCTCTAAAAAGGTCAATGCTATTTTGGATGTTTTGCTTGTGTTGTCGATGCCTGATTGCATGTCCCGTCTGAGTCAGCCCTTTCTGTCTGGTCTGATTAGTTTGGTTCATAACCTTCATGTGAAACACTTTACCAGTAACACATTATTTTCTGTTACTGTACCACAAACTGAATTTTGATCTGCCCAGAGTATCCCAGAAGTACTGTGCCACCTCATGTGCATTTTACTAGTAGGCCCTATGGTCTCATGAGTCTTCTCAAGTACCCCTTGTGGATAAACGAAGTACCCCTAGGGGTCCTAGTACCCCTGGTTGGGAACCACTGTTATTGGAACCAAGTTGACTGATGATTGACTCATGAGTCATTGCTGACTGAGCTCTCCTTTGAGCACATATCAGTTAATGAGACGTTTCTTGCATGAAGCAACACTAATTCTGAGAGCTGAAAAGACAATGACACTTCCACTATGTTGTCAATGGATCTTCATGGGTGAATGGCTATAGATACCTGAAGGACCGTAATTAGCTGAATACAACAAGACAAAGTATAACTAAGTTAACCCTGCCTATTTGTAATGTTCTGGCCAGTAGCCTTAGGTCTGACTCATTGTACTGGAACAAAATAGAGAAACTTGGTGAGAATGCCCCTGCTGAAGAGGAGACATTTCGTTGGCAGTCAGAATTGCAAATGTGAGCACTTTCAAAGACGGGTTGCTGCACTGAACTGTTCACTTGACACTCAGCAGAAATGGGGCACACAGAATGTGTGATCCGATAACTTGTGTGTTTGATTCTGTTGTGGTCAAGTTTCGTATAGAAAGTCAACGTTCATTTTAGCAGCCGTCTGAGGTCATAGATTATTTAACGAGTCACTGGGATTGAGGATACACATGCCTTGTTGGACATGGTGCATGCTTTCTGTAATCCATGCAAAGATGCTTGAAACGTTAGCAGAAACATAGGGGGACTGAAAATACAGTTGAGGGAGGATTTTGGGACAAATGTTAGTTGTACATTGAGCTAATGTGATCAGCAGCTGTTCCCATTGCAGCATAGCCTAATTAAATTACATTCACGTGACCTACATGCTATCGCTCCAAGCTCATTTACTGCATTCTGAGTTTGGAAAAGCTCAGCACATTACAGCCCTGTCATGTTCATTTGCCCACAGCAAAATTGGATCAGTGCCATTTTTTTAGGCTCATTGGCGTGTGGACTCCCTTTTCATCATGTTTTACCATTCTCTTTCATGTGGTACTGTAGATCTATTATTCATGTGACACTGTTGCTTTCTGCCCCGTTAAAAACCTTTCAACCTGTATAGGTAAATATCAAATAGACTACATTGTAATCCAGCGAGCCTTAAACACAGCCATATCATCGAACTGATTCATCAGACATAGTGTCACAGGAAAGAAGAAAAAAGAAAAAAGTCAGCTACATTGTAAGGCTGATGATAGCGTGTATGAGTGCCTATTGAGGATGCGACAAGCCCGTCCGTGTGTTTGGTGGAAGGCCATAAGTTACCATTTTGTTCAGAGGACCAGACAGGTGACTTGCTACCAGATCGGGAAAGCCTACACCACCACCCGGGTCTACCATGAGCGGGTCAACACACACGAGGGTGAGGGAGAGTTTGAATACAGTCGCTGTGGTATGTGGGACGTCTCACGGGATCTACGTGGACTGGAGAGCCACCCGGCAACAACTTTGTTTCAACAAGTGCTTCAGTTTTGCTGGGGCTGGACCAGAAAATAATTACCTCAACCAACGTGCCAGGTTCTTCTCAGAGATTGAGGGTTTAAATGACTACATGGAGGCTCGAGAAGGGTTGCAACTGAAAAATGTGAACTTTACAGAGCATTTGATAGCCTACTTGGAACCTTACCGGTTGCCCTGGTATACTTCTCAGGTGTCGTTCTGGTTCACTGCTCTTCTCATTCTGTCCTGGCCCCTGAGAGTGCTTATAGAGTACCGTACAGCCTTTGTGCACTACCATGTTGAGAAGCTCTTTGGGCTGGAGGACAGCCACAACAGCCCCTCTCCAATAGAGGAGGTTTCCATCAGCAGAGTTCTCCCTCGGGTAGAAACAGTGGATAGCACTGAGTTGGCGTGACACATCCTTTCCAACTGCCAGTTGTACCCCAGCTACTCAGAGGCCATGCTGATTAACCTGGCGTCTTCAGACTCTGGTACAGCTGAAGATACCAGGTCCTCCAACTACTTCCTGCTGGACAGCCACCCAGCCCAGAGCTATAGCATGCTGGTGCAGGACTGTGAGCACTGCTGCCAGCTTCAGAGCGAGGTTGGACAGAGGCGGGCCACCACCAGCTCCAGCTGTTCCTCCGTCTTCTCCCGTCATGTCTTGTTCTATCCCTGGACAACTCACGCTTCTCACTGTGCCGCATGTAAGGATCTCTGCACACCGTGGGCCTGTGGAGGAGCCTCAAGCCAGCTGGCTCTCAATGACAGACCGCCCACATTCCGAGACGCACGCTTCTTCCCCGTCCTCACCGGCCCGAGTGCTGTTGTAGTGGTGACTCCACCACAGAGGTGCGGCGCTACTTTGTCGGCCAGGGATCCACCTGCCTGGAAACCTCACTCTGAGCGGCCAAGAGACATTTGACTGATTCGGTTACAATATATTCCAAATAAGGAGGTTGTGAGTAAAGGTCGACCGATTAATCGGAATGGCGGATTAATTAGGTTCCATTTCAAGTTTTCATAACAATCGGAAATCTGTATTTTTGGACACCGATTGGGCCGATTTTTATTTTTGTTACACCTTTATTTAACGAGGCAAGTCAGTTAAGAACACATTCTTATTTTCAATGACTGCCTAGGAACAGTGGGTTAACTGCCTTGTTCAGGGGCAGAACAACAGATTTTTACCGTGTCAGCTCGGGGATTCAATCTTGCAACCTTACTGTTAACTAGTCCAACGCTCTAACCACCTGCCTTACATTGCACTCCACGAGGAGCCTGCCTCTTAGGCGAATGCAGTAAGAAGCCAAGGTAAGTTGCTAGCTAGCATTAAACTTATCTTATAAAAAAACAATCAATCAATCATAATCACTAGTTGTCACGTCCTGACCTTAGATCCTTTTTTAGGTCTCTATTTTGGTTTGGTCAGGGCGTGAGTTGGGGTGGGCATTCTATGTTTTTCAATTCTATTGTTTTGTTCTGTGCTGTATTTCGATGTGTTTGGCCTGGTATGGTTCCCAATCAGATGCAGCTGTCAATTGTTGTCTCTGATTGAGAACCATAAATAGGTAGCCTGTTCCCACCTGTGTTTGTGGGTAGTTGTTTTCTGTTGTGTGTCTTCACCTTACAGAACTGTTTCGTTTCGTTCACTCTCTCTTTGTTGTTTTTTGGTTATTGCAGTGTTCAGTTAATTTATTAAAATTAACATGGACACTTACCACGCTGCGTTTTGGTCTGATCCTTCCTATTCCTCATCCAAGGAGGACAACGATCGGTACACTAGTTAACTACACATGGTTGATATTACTAGTTTATCTAGCGTGTCCTGCGTTGCATATAATCGATGCGGTGAGCATTTGCTAAAAAGGACTGTCATTGCTCCAACGTGTACCTAACCATAAACATCAATGCCTTTCTTAAAATCAATACACAAGTATATATTTTAAACCTGCATATTTAGTTAATATTGCCTGCTAACATGAATTTATTTTAACTAGGGAAATTGTGTCACTTCTCTCGCAACAGAGTCAGGGTATATGCAACAGTTTGGGACGCCTGGCTCATTGCGAACTAATTTGCCAGAATTTTATGTAATTATGACATAACATTGAAGGCTGTGCAATGTAACAGGAATATTTAGACCTAGGGTGCCACCCGTTAGATAAAATACGGAACGGTATTTATTAATTGAAAGAATAAACGTTTTGTTTTCGAAATTAGTTTCCGGATTCGACCATATTAATGACCAAAGGCTCGTATTTCTGTATGTTATTATGTTATAATTGAGTCTATGATTTGATAGAGCAGTCTGACTGAGCAATGGTAGGCAGCAGCAGGCTCGTACGCATTCATTCAAACAGCACTTTCGTGCGTTTTGCCAGCAGCTCTTCGCAATGCTTCAAGCATCGAACTGTTTATGACTTCAAGCCTATCAACTCCTGAGATTAGGCTGGTGTTACCGCTGTGAAATGGCTAGCTAGTTAGTGGGGTGCACGCTAATAGCGTTTCAAACGTCACTCGCTCTGAGACTTGGAGTAGCTCTTCCCCTTGCACTGCAAGGGCCACGGTTTTTGTGGAGCGATGGGTAACGATGCTTTGAGGGTGGCTGTTGTCGATGTGTTCCTGGTTCGAGCCCAAGTAGGGGCGAGGAGAGGGACGGCAGCTATACTGTTACACTAGCAATACTAAAGTGCCTATAAGAACATCCAATTGTCAAAGGTATATGTAATACAAATGGTATAGAGAGAAATAGTCCTATAAAACTTCTTACCTGGGAATATTGAAGACTCATGTTAAAAGGAACCACCAGCTTTCTCATGTTCTGAGCAAGGATCTTAAACATTAGCTTTTTTACATGGCACATATTGCACTTTTACTTTCTTCTCTAACACTTTGTTTTTGCATTATTTAAACCAAATTGAACATGTTTTTGAGGCTAAATTGATTTTAATGATGTATTATATTAAGTTAAAATAAGTGTTCATTCAGTATTGTTGTAATTGTCATTATTACAAATAAAAAAATAATAATCGTCCGATTAATCGGTATCGGCAATTTTTTTGGTCCTCCAATAATCGGTATCGGCGTTGAAAAATCATAATCGGTCGACCACTAGTTGTGAGAGTGCAAGAGTGCAATAAAATGCAAATTAATTACTTAAAAATCATACAATGTGATTTTCTGGATTTTTGTTTTAGATTCTGTCTCTCACAGTTGAAGTGTACCTATGATAAAAACTACAGACCTCTACACGCTTTGTAAGTAGGAAAACCTGCAAAATTGTCAGTGTATCAAATACTTGTTCTCCCCACTGTGTGTGTGTGTGTGTGTGTGTGTGTGTGTGTATGTATATATATATATATTTTAGACCTAGTATTTTGTTTACTACAACAGGTATACGGACAGACAACAAAATATGCAGGTAAGTGTTGAGGCTTTTTATGGTTTGAAATGTTATGGTTTGAAACATGCATCTTATACTTATAATTTAAGTGGGCTGATTAGCAGGCTCAAGATGCGATTTACATTATTCCTTAAAAAGAGATTTTATGCATCCTTTTATGGTATTTTATCCACTCAGCAACATATGAACCTAGCAATGTGAGGCTTTTTGAATTTCACACAATTTATTTATGTAAAAAAAAATTCTGAATGGTTTGTTCCCCAAGAGGATACATTAAGCAACATGGATTTGGTAAAACGCACCAAGTCAAAGGTGGGCTGTCTACAAAATCTGAAAGGCCAGCAGCTCTACAGACAACTCCTCAACAATGCCACCTGCGGTCTCACCTTCTCCAAAGATGTTATATGGGAGATGGGGTCAGACAGTATACCTTACAGTCAAGCTGACTTCCACTGGCTTTTCAATGCCTCTGGACCTCTGGCACCAAGTCCCAAGCCGAAGAGCACAGGGATAAAATCAATGAAAGGTATCCCCCTTCATCCTTCACCTCAGGATCCTGCCAAGAACAGAGGCTTCAGAGACCCTCCCTCTATGCTCCCTGAATTACAAATATCCCATCTTGCGCCATTGACTGCTAAAGACTCCTTTACACTCCCTAGTCACCAGGGGGGGCTCTTGGATTCCTTTAAAAGGACAGGACTACGAGGAGTTTCTAATGTTTACAACTGTCTCAAGGAAGCATCTACAGGAGGCAGGGAGGACCGTTTAAAGAGCTGCCACTGGGATGAGTTTGTGCTAAAGAAGCTGACCAAGACCACAGCCCAGTGGATAGTGAGTCAACAGATTCCAAACCAGTGCCAGAATAAGACTCGGCTGCAGTCACTGCTGAGGAGTCAGTATGGTTCAGCCAGCGCCACAGATCTAGTCAATGAGGAGCCCATGTGTGAGGAGGATTTATGCAGTTACCAAGATCTCCACAAGCAGACTGAGAAGCAGCAGGCTCTTCAGAGCCACAAGGCTGAGACACCTCTTCCGGTATACTACAGGCAAGGAGACAAAACCTACCGTAATATTTAATGTTGACTTATTGAGTCCCCAGTCAGTTTTACGCCTCAAACAAATAGTGTCTAATGCACTAAAGTTGATGTTTTATGTGAGTTTCTATAATGTGTAGATCATCAGAATTTGTATTCACAGTTTTATATCACTGATCTCTATTTTCACTTGACATACCTGCTGCAGGGTGCAGGGCTACTCTCTTCCCCCTGCATGTTCTGATGAGCCTGGGGGTATGAACCAGACTGCCAACACTGTAGCAGTCAAGCACATTGAAACCCCTCAACCTCCTCGTCTTCAGGATAGCCTCAACCCCCGTGCTGGAAGCCATGTCTTGCACACAGAGAATAACTTTGAACAGGAGATATTTTCTGGTACAACTTCTCAATACACATGCAACTGAAATAGTATTTTCTATATTGGTTATTGATCTACATCACATTTCCTTGACTTTGCATGTTGCAGGAATAGCCAAACAGGTACATCAGCGAGATCCACGGAACCACGATCGCATCATCATGGACAACAATTCAGAGTACCAAAAGAACCTTCAAGACTTTTTCCCCTGTGGTCCAGATAAGTGGACAAAAGCAGAAACCATGCACAATGAGACACAAGGTTGGGGCTTTAACCAAATAAATGCAACCCCTGTTAAAGCACGATTTTACTCATTAAAATTCCATTGGGTAGGAATGCGACGGGTGGAGAAAGGTACTCGGCGGTGGGTGGACCTGCCTACCACTGCTGACTATGCCACAGAGTTGGGTCTGAGACCGCCTGACTACAGCGGGAAGGACACAGAGGCGCCCAGACAGCAACCCCACTACAACCCTATGGCCGAGCTCTCCTCCTTACGTTACGCAGTGGAGGGATGGAGGAGTGCCTGGAAGATCAGTAGGTCTTCTTGTCATTCAATATTGATGTTCTCTAAGCATTTGTCTATCACTGTGCTGTTAAGCCTAATTTATTTCACATCGTTACACTACAGCATGCCCAGATATACTCCAAAGTTACTGTATATTGTTACTTCATTAACTACTTCAGTTTGTCTTTAACCTGAGGAGGCTGGTCCTTCCTGTTCTAGAGATCACCTGGCAGAGTGTGACTATTGAAGGGTTAAAGAGGGCCCTTAAAGACCTGCACTACCACGTTCGCCTGTCAGCCATAGCCACTTGTGCATCAGGGGCAGTGAACAGACCGAGGGAAAAGCAACATCCCACAGATGCAGGTGACATGTAATAGATTGCGTCATCTCTCAACTCATCTTTTTTCATTTGTTTTGGTAATTGTGTGTGAGTACAGTTGAAGTCGGAAGTTTACATACACCGTAGCCAAATACATTTAAACTCAGTTTTTCACAATTCCTGACATTTAATCCTAGTAAAAATCCCCTGTTTTAGGCCAGTTAGGATCACCACTTTCTTTTAAGAATGTGAAATGTCAGAATAATAGTAGAGAATTATTTATTTCAGCTGTTATTTCTTTCATCACATTCCCAGTGGGTCAGAAGTTTACATACACTCAATGAGTATTTGGTAGCATTGCCTTTAAATTGTTTAACTTTTGTTCAAACGTTTCAGGTAGTCTTCCACAAGCTTCCCACAATAAATTGGGTGAATTTTGGCCCATTCCTCCTGACAGAGCTGGTGTAACTGAGTCAGGTTTGCAGGCCTCCTTGCTCACACACACTTTTTCAGTTCTGCCCACAAATTGTCTATGGGTTTGAGGTGATGGCCACTCCAATACCTTGACTTTGTTGTCCTTAAGCCATTTTGCCACAACTTTGGAAGTATGCTTGGGGGTCATTGTCCATTTGGAAGAACCATTTGCGACCAAGCTTTTAACTTCCTGACTGATGTCTTGCGATGTTGCTTCAATATATCCACATCATTTTCCTCCTCATGATGTTTTGTGAAGTGCACCAGTCCCTCCTGCAGAAAAGCACCCCCACAACCTGATGATGCCATCCCCGTGCTTCACGGTTGGGATGGTGTTCTTCATCTTGCAAGCCTCACCCCTTTTCCTCCAAACATAACAGTGGTCATTATGGCCAAACAGTTTTTTTCCAAAAAAGTATGATCTTTGTCCCCATGTGCAGTTGCAAACCGTAGTCTGGCTTTTTTATGGCGATTTTGGAGCAGTGGCTTCTTCCTTGCTGAGCAGCCTTTCAGGTTATGTCGATATAGGACTCGTTTTACTGTGGATATAGATACTTTTGTACCCGTTTCCCCCAGCATCTTCACAAGGTTCTTTGCTGTTCTGGTATTGATTTGCACTTTTCACACCAAAGTACGTTCATCTCTAGGAGACAGAATGCATCTCCTTCCTGAGCGGTATGACGGCTGCGTGGTCCCATGGTGTTTATACTTGCGTACTATTGTTTGTACAGATGAACGTGGTACCTTCAGGCTTTTGGAAATTGCTCCCAAGGATGAACCACACTTGTGGAGGTCTACAATTTTTTTTCTGAGGTCTTGGCTGATTTCTTTTCATTTTCCCATGATGTCAAGCAAAGAGGCACTGGGTTTGAAGGTAGGCTTGAAATACATCCACAGGTACACCTCCAATTGACTCAAATTATGTAAATTACCCTACCAGAAGCTTCTAAAGCCATGACATC
This sequence comes from Oncorhynchus mykiss, assembly GCF_057628025.1. Taxonomy (NCBI): domain Eukaryota; kingdom Metazoa; phylum Chordata; class Actinopteri; order Salmoniformes; family Salmonidae; genus Oncorhynchus; species Oncorhynchus mykiss. The sequence goes on from NC_143040.1 coordinate 59,443,391, forward strand.
ATTTTCTGGAATTTTCCAAGCTGTTTAAAGGCACAGTCAACTTAGTGTATGTAAACTTCTGACCCACTGGAATTGTGATACAGTGAATTATAAGTGAAGTAATCTGTAAACAATCTGTAAACAATTGTTGGAAAAAAATACTTGTGTCATGCACAAAGTAGATGTCCTAACCGACTTGCCAAAACTATAGTTTGTTAATTAACAAGAAATTTGTGGAGTGGTTGAAACACTTAGGTTGGAGTCATTAAAACTAGTTTATGTAAACTTCTGACTTCAACTTTATGTGCACATATAGTGGACAAGGACAAAACATACATAGCACTTGTTTTTGGGAAACTCCTCCCAGGTCAGTATGGCCGTGTGCGGGACATCCAGCCAGTTCCTCAGGAGCTCCAGCCTCTTCTTCTCCTAGCTCTGGACGACCCTGTGAAGAGAGTTCAGATGGCAGCAGCAGTGTGCCAGTACGCCATGGGGACGCCAGACTCCCGAGCCCGTGTAATCCTCTGCAATGCACTACATCAAGGTTACGTCAGGTTGTATTGATTTTGGAGTACATTGTAACGACATATACCTTAGGGAAAAACATGAGGTGCAACTACGTTCTAACACCAAGACCCATACTGTCGGTGTGAATACTCACATCTGAATGGAATATAAACCGTAAATGTAACACCAATACTTTAAATAAATAACTTATGTATGGGTTTATTATTCAGGATGAATTGCATTTCACTGACATCAAATGAAGAGTGTAGTGTTTTGTGTCAGACTCTGCAGGTGTAGGTGCAGACAGCTGGGTGGCAGCGCAGTGCCTGGCCGTGGAGGGGGATTACAGTCGGCCAGTCATTCAGAGACTTCTCTCCCAGCACTTCGTCAGTGAGGTTCACACAGATAATAAACAGTCAGCCGCTCTACTTGCCAGCATCAGTAGCAAGACAGTGCGTAACTCAAATTTGTTCCCCTTAACTTGCTTCAACTAAATGATATACCCAGTCATTGGGGCAAGCACTATTAGCCTGTGTTCTTCTGTTTAATCACAAATCCATGATATCTGAAATGTCCTTTTTCTGGGCTTAACATTTTTCTTTAGACTCTAGTTCGCTCTCTGCTGGCTGAGGAGTTGAATTGTGCCAACTGGAGGACCAGACTCTTGGCTTGCAACACTATCTCCCAATTGAAAGGACCAATTAATAAGGTGTCTCTTGCAATCTCATAGATTTCTTGAGTCCCTAATTCTGTGATTTATTTGGTGTCTCAAATCAAACCTAAATTATGATATTGATATGTGATTATGTACTCATTAGAAATTATATTTTGTAGGACCTTGCAAACAAGTTGATCTACCTGATGTGGAATGACTGGAGTGGTAACGTGAAGCAGGCTGCAGCCCAGGCCCTGGGGAAACTAGGAATGGGAAGAGATGTGCACAATGAGCTGAGGTACCAGACTGGCATTTGGTGATCACTAATGAGCTGATTAGAGAGCATCTCACTCTTCCTAAAACCTCACCCATTGGCTGTTTTAGAATGAAGCTTGAGGAAGGTCCTGCCTCCTGGAGGGTGGAAGCTCTCATCCTCATAGCTCATCTACAGATCATGACTGCCAAGCTGCTGCCACCCTTCCTGAAATGTTTCAATGACAACTTTGTGGCCGTGAGGAAACAGGCCTGTCTGACTGCTGCAGCTCTAATTATGAAGTACAGCATGGTGAGAAAGGATTGAGGAGAGGCAGCAGTTTGCATACAATGTTTGTCTCGACTTTGTCTTGTGCCTAATACTCATGCCAATATATCCTATAAACCACGTCTTCTTTGGCAATATCACTTCAATATAGATAGACTATGGACTTCTGGTGAGAAAAATCCTTGTCTTTACTTTTTGGTTTTAGGTCTTGAATCAGCTGATTCAGCTAACACAGAATGACCCAGCATGGGAGGTTAAAGTTGTTGCAATCAGTGGTAAGCAGCATGGTGATGACCACTGGCCAACAGAGTGGATATTGTAATGACAGTGTGAAGCTGCAACTGCACTAGATATGCAACTTTCTGTGATAGTGTATATAAATATACAGTATAAGTTTAGTGTCAGAAAGCAGATGTGTGAACGTGTCGAGACACTGCAATTGTTTGTTAGCTTTAGGGAAGATAGGTTGCCTCACGCCGACTCTCCAGGACCACCTCCTCTGGGCTTTACATCATGAGGAGAAACCCCAGGTACGCATCGCCGCCTGCCAGGCCCTAAAGATCCTTAAAGTGAAGGGACCAGAGCTGCAGAACCTCCTACAGGAGAGGTTTGTACTGGAACCCCACCCCCAGGTCCATAGGTGAGTCAGAGTTCAGATCAAAATCCATCCCACTGGGCACAGAAGTCAATTCATTGTCTATTCCACATTGGTGCCACATCACAAAGTTGATTTAATCAGTGTGTGCCCAGTGGGATATAATGTCATGCCACATCTGTGTTAGCTTTACAGGTATGAGTGTTTATCTATGTATCTATGTCCATAACATTAAAAACAAAAAAAAAGGTTTTTGTCTACAAGGCATATACAGGGGCTCCTCAAAAACTATGGCTACAGTATTGATGGAGACAGGGGCATGGTCCACAAAATCAAAGATCAGGTAAATGTGTTTCAAGGTTAGCCATGGAAAGGCACTTGTGTTTTTGTTGCAAACTGAGGGCCATCAGTTCCGTCCTCCTGGTTTGCAGGTTCAGAGGCTATGCACCAAGAGCATCATCACAGACAAAGTGCTGTTGATGGAGAAGCTGGAGAACATGTACCAGCAACAGAGGAAGTATCTGGTAAATGAGAGCCGGCCGGACACTACACCAATATCACAGCTGCTGCAGGAACGCTACAACAGTGAGTGATGGACTACTATGGTGTGTTAAGCTGAGTTAAATATTTAATGTAAATCTTGATGTGCAGTGAATTAGAGCCTTATTTCCCACAGTTACAGTATATGCAGTTTTCTGACTGTGATGAATATAATTTTTGAAGAAGGTAACATGAAACCATTGTGGGCATTGTCTTTTTCTAGGAATTAAACATTGCCCTTCCACAGTAAGGCCGACTCACTCCTCAGATTCCTCTGTGACTCAGGTATTCCCTGTCCTGAATTCCTAGTCTTGTTGCAGAACTAGAGAACAAACCAGTTTGAAATGTACACTTTATTTTAAGCTAAATTGATTTATTATATAAAACGAACAGCTACTATATGTATTTTACAAATGACATGAATAAATGATAACCAGGATTAAAACAAACCGTTAAGGTGGATGTTGTAAATTAACAGAACTACCCCTTTCTCTGTAGTCCTCCTCTACATGCACGCTTGAATCAAGCCCTGTCAACAAATCCTCTTCATCTGCTTATCAAGATCATCAACACTCCATCGTGTGACAGTGGAGAAACTTCAGCACTCCAAGAAAATGAAGATAATATTTAATAACCATGGCCGCATAAAATAAATACAGTATTTGTTGACTGTTTGCTTTAGTAGTATTGGGGAATTATGTAGTTGTAAGGGATTGTGAAGAGGTTGATTTACTGTCAGGTAGTGATGTTATTGATGGAGCTGTGTTGTTAGCTCCTCCACTGCAGAACCTGTTTGCAGTTGTTCCACCGGTCACCTAGGCCAGGAGCTGAGCTATACCATTGTTCTGAAAGAGAGAACAACATATGTGGGAAATACTGTAGGTCAGATTCTGACTCTGATATGCATATTGGAACATGCATATTGCACATTACAGTGCCACACACATAGTTGTGATGAGCTTGTGTATGTAGATTCTGGAGGATATACAGTGATCCTTAGTAGAATGGACACCACAATGTACAGTGCAATATGCTTGTTCTATTCGCATCTGACCGGTATTCCACAGATTAAGGGCCACAATAATAGAAGCAACAACTGTGTGTAAACTCTAGATGTAAATACAGTATATAGCCCATCGATTATTGTGCATATACAGGATGTATATGGACTCATTCTAAAGGATTCCAAAAATCCGTGACCCCGACCCGGAAGTGCTTAGTTATTCTTGCTGACTTCACAGTGGTCTGGCTACCAGCCCCTGGTTAGCTAGATAACTAACTAGATAGTCTTGGGATGGCTGCAGAAAGAATCATATCCGCGGTTTCAGACTACCCAGAATTATATAACTCAACTTTGACTTCATATAGAGACCCGATAAAAAAATCGGATGCATGGAAGGCTGTGGGTAAACAACTGGGACTGAAAGGTATGGTCTGATTAACTAGCTAAGAACATTAGCATACATTTTGGCTAGCTAGCTAAGTTAAAGTGAGTAACAATGTTAACGTTACTAGCTAAACTTGTTCTACGCTAACGTTAGTTATTACGTTTGACATATCTGACTATTGTGTAGACTAGCTTGCTATATTTTCTAGCGAATAACATTGTTCACACTGGGTTTAACTTCCAGGGCTATGCTAGCTAGCTACTGTTTGCCTGGTTAGTTTAATTGTTTGCGACCATTGACTGTTCATCGCTCTTTATTGTCTTGTCAATTGCATTGGAATAGTTGGCTACGTTGTTGATTGATTAGTAATGCTGATTGCCGTGGTCAATATACGGTGTAAAGTTAGTTAACCACAGGGGGCAGTGTGTCACGGTTTGTTTACTAGTTAACGTTAGCTAGCTAACTCATTAACTTTCTACCTGAGGTGAACCAGTTGAGTGGGCACTCGTGATTTGCACCACAAGTGTAATGCCAACAACAAATGTTGGCTGCTACACCAGCAGTTTAACGATGATTCGGTCAGTGTTAGTATAAGAATATAATCCAATGATTTAACAATATGTCAACATTGGCGTAAGACTCATAGCTAGAGCAGTGCAAGCCATTTCATCCAGTGACAACATAATTATACACCTATAGAGATGGGGGCTTTTACGCATCCCAGCTGTTTATGAATTTGCGTGGTTAGTCCTACACCATCCCTATCTCTCATCTTTAGGCCTAGCTTGGATATGGGCTAAGTGGAAGGTTGCAGTTGGGCAGAACAAAATACTATGTTTCTACTAACCAAATACTTAGACGAGGTGGTGAACAAATTGGAAGACTACGTTTGTGGGAACACATGGCTCATCCAAATGACCATGCATAAAGCACTGGTACAGCCATAAGGGAAAGTTTAAGAACAGAACAGAGACATCCTCTTTTTATGTTCCAGAGGAAGATGCCCGAAAGAAATGGAGAAACCTGAGGGATGTGTTCACAAGGAAAGTGAAAGCAGATCGGATCCGTGGTGCCACAGGGAAGGCCCTAAAAAAATGGAGATATAGTGAGTTAATGGCATTTCTGATCCCATACATACAGCGAGGTAGAGGAACTGGCGGCAGCAATAGCACAGAGGAGTTTGATGATGGAAAAGATGAGACAACTAGCACCTCTGACGTCCTGATTGATCTAGATGGAAGTGTGGTTGATACCAAGATGTCACCACCTTTGGACAACAACTTACATGAGATGACATGGAAAGATTCCTGGCAAACAGCTGGACAAGGAGACAATGAGGATGAGATGTTTTTCATGAGCCTACTCCCTCACCTCAAGCGGTTACCTTACAGGAAAAAGTGTGCAATTAAGCTGAAATTTCACCAACTTCTCCACGATGCTGAATTTGAGGACACCGACTAGCCTAACTGTACAGTAAATATATTTTGTATCAACGAGTTTGGACTTACTTAGGACAGAACATTTTGTTGGAAATACATTTGATCAATTTTCATTTAGTTACCTTGAGAAAGTGTCCAATAGTGCTTCTTTGGAACCCCTCACCCTACACACACACACAAACCTTCCAAGTTTGAGCCCACTGGTGATGTTTCAGTGTGGTAGTGATAGACAGGAGGGGGCTGTAGTACTTAACCGGACTAAGCTAGAAACATTATTTTTTTGTTTAAAATGTTTTCTTTCTCCTAATATGTGGAAAGGGCTGCTTTTAGCCAAGACCCTTTATACATGTGTTTATATATACGAACACATGGAGATGGTTTGTTACTTACAATTTTATTTGTAAAAAAATATTGTAACAATGTTGGTCTGTTTAGTGTCACCTTACCCTCTGGTCACATTCATACAGCCAAGAGATGACGCTTGGGGGTGGGGGCTAATAAAGGATGAGTAAAGGCCCAGTTCACTACTTTTCTATTTTAGGGGGTGCTTCAGCACCACTACTTCCCGTGGCTATGCATACAGGTATGCATTTAGTTTGCTCCTGTAATACTTTAGTCTGGTTGTAAAAATAAAAACAGTTGAGTAAATGTTCTCCATGTTAGTGCAATAGTTGCTCTTTTGACAATTTATATTTTGTCTTTACTTTTTGAAGTTGGCTATTTCATTCATGCATTTTAGAATGTTATTGAGCTTAATAAAAGTTGTGGTTAAATGCTGCCCCATTTCACTAAGGTGTTGATTCTGTATGTCAAGTTATGTATGCAATTTTTTTAAACTTAAATGTCTGTCCAAATAAAAATAATTGAAAAGTTAAACCATACATTTCCACTGCAGATGTAAAGTTTGGTAAGAGAATGACTGTGCTGTCATGTGTTTTTGTAACATTTTCAGTGGACATTAAGTAGGCCTTGTGCATAGTTGTGGTTTAACTTTGCATCACATGCATTATAAAGTGAAACATCGGTGTGTCCGCATCAATGTGGAATTGCCCATATGCTACAGGTAACTGACAAAGGCAGTGTTTTGAGGGCTTTCAGCCACCATGTAACTTCAGCTCTTGGAGTATTTGAATCTTTGTAGTCATTAAGCTTTTAACTACCTGCAGATGAATACGCAGTAATGGTTTTGATCCGCTGCCACAGCAGAGCATGTCATGTTCCACGTAGCCTTTTGCAAATCAAAACTAGGTGCACATGAGTTGTTTAAAGGACAATTATGCTGGCTCCAGTTCTACTTAAATGTCATATCAAAACACTCTTAGTTCCAATTTCAATACTGTGAAATCCCACCAACATTTGAGTGTGGCCCCAATTACTTTTCCATTGAGGCTAACTAGTTAGTGCCTGTGTAAAAAAATCATGTTTGACACAAGCAATGTCAAACAAAGGGATGTTTATCTCTTCCCTGCTGTGCTAATTTAAACTAATGTTTGGTTTCAAAGAATGGCACTTGTTCCACTTGCCTGATCCAAAAGATATGAATGTTTTCCTTCTGTCACTTAATTTTTCTACACATCTCACCATCCCTCTGTTTTCAATATCGTTCCGTTTGTGTTTTGCACACCACACAATATACAGTCTGGCAGCGAGTAGCGGTTAAGAGTTGTGCCAGTAAACAAGTTTGCTGGTTCAAATCCCAGAGCTATGTGAAAAATCATTTGATGTGCCCTTGAGCAAAGCACTTAACTCACTCTGGATAAGAGCATCTGCTAAATGACAAATGTTTCTATTCTCTTTCAATTTAGTTTGATTTGCGCAGGTTGACTCCTAAACCGTTATATCTGCGGGGCAGGCGGGTTTAGAGTCATAAAATATTGGGTTGACCAAAGAGAAATGTCGTATAATCCATAAATATCATTCTTGTGTAATGTACAGTACCAGTCAAGTTTGGACACCTACTCATTCCAGGGTTTTTATTTGACTATTTCCTATATTGTATAATAATAGTGAAGACAAAACTATGAAATAACACGTAGGAATTCATGTAGTAACCAAAGAATAAGTAAAACAAATCAAAATATTTTATATTTAAGATTCTTCAAATTAGCCACCCTTTGACAGCTTTGCACACTTCTAGCCTTCAATCAACCAGGTTCATGAGGTGGTCACCTGGAATGCATTTCAATTAACAGGTGTGCCTTATTCATTTGTGGAATTTCTTTCCTTCATAATGTGTTTGGACAAGGTAGGGGTGATTTACAGAAGATGTTCTTTTACCAAATAGGACAAAGTCCATATTATGGAAAGAACGGCTCAAATAATTTGAGAAACAGTCCATTACTTTAAGACATTAACTTTGAACGTTTCTTCAGGTGCTGTCGCAAAACCATCAAGCATCATTAAGGCAAAGGGTGGCGACTTTGAAGAATGTGTTTTAATAGTTTTGATGTCTTCACTATTATATATTGTAGGAAATAGTCAAATTAAAGAAAAACCACTGAATGAGTAGGTGTCCAAACGTTTGACTAGTACTCTATGCATACATACAGTTGTCGTTTACATACATTTAGGTTGGAGTCATTAACTTGTTTTTAAACCACTCCACAAATTTCTTGTTAACAAACTATAGTTTTGGCAAGTTGGTTAGGACATCTACTTTGTGCATGATACGTCATTTCTCCAACAATTGTTTACAGGCAGATTATTTCACTTATAATTCACTGTATCACAATTCCAGTGGGTCAGAAGTTTATATACACTAACTTGACTGTGCCTTTAAACAGCTTGGAAAATTTGAGAAAATGTCATGGCTTTAGAAGCTTCTGATAGGCTAATTGACATTATTTGAGTCAATTGTGGATGTATTTCAAGGCCTACCTTCAAACTCAGTGCCTCCTTGCTTGACATGGGAAAAATCCAAATAAATCAGCCAAGACCTCCACAAGTCTGGTTCATCCTTGGGAGCAATTTCCAAATGCCTGAAGGTACCACGTTCATCTGTACAAACAATAGTACGCAAGTATAAACACCATGGGACCACACAGCCGTCATACCGCTCAGGATGGACGTTCTGTCTCAGAGATGAAAGTACTTTGTTGCGAAAAGTGCAAATCAATCCCAGAACAGCAGCAAAGGACCTTGTGAAGATGCTGGAGGAAACGGGTACAAAAGTATCTATGTCCACAGTAAAACGAATCCTATATTGACATAACCTGAAAGGCTGCTCAGCAAGAAAGAAGCCACTGCTCCAAAATCTACATTAAAATCCAAGACTACGGTTTGCAACTGCACATGGGGACAAAGATCATACTTTTTTGGAGAAATGTCCTCTAGTCTGATGAAACAAAAATAGAACTGTTTGACCATAATGACCATCGTTATGTTTGGAGGAAAAAGGGGGGGCTTGCAAGCCAAAGAACACCATCCTGACTGTGAAGCACAGGGGTGGCAGCATCATGTTGTGGGGGTGCTTTTCTGCAGGAGGAACTGGTGCACTTCACAAAATAGATGGCATCATGAGACAGGAAAATTATGTGGATATATTTGGTCACAAATAGTTCTTCCAAATGGACAATGACCCCAAGCATACATCCAAAGTTGTGGCAAAATGGCTAAAGGACAACAAAGTCAAGGTATTGGAGTCCCCATCACAGAGCCCTGACCTCAATCCTATAGAAAAGTTGTGGGCAGAACTGAATAAGTCTGTGCGAGCAACGAGGCCGACAAACCTGGCTCAGTTACACCAGCTCTGTCAGGAGGAATGGGACAAAATTCACCCAACTTATTGGGGGAAGCTTGTGGAAGGCTACCTGAAACGTTTGACCCAAGTTAAACAATTTAAAAAGGCAATGCTACCAAGTACTAATTCAGTGTATGTAAACTTCTGACTCACTGGGAATGTGATGAAAGAAATAAAAGCTTAAATAAATCTCTACTATTATTCTGACATTTCACATTCTTAAAATACAGTGGTGATCCTAACTGACCTAAGAAAGGGATTGTGAAAAACTGAGTTTAAATGTATTTGGCTAAGGTGTATGTAAACTTCCGACTTCAACTACACTCAGCAAAAAAAGAAACGTCCTGTCAACTGCTTTTATTTTCAGCAAACGTAACATGTGTAAATATTTGTATGAACATAAGATTCAACAACTGAGACAAACTGAACAAGTTCCACAGACATGTGAATAACAAATAAAATATATTTTTTATTTCACCAGGTAGGCCACTTGAGAACAAGTTCTCATTCACAACAGCGACCTGGCCAAGATAAAGCAAAGCAGTGTGACAAACAACAGAGTTACACATAAGTGTATAGTCAGTAACAATATAAAAATCTATGTACAGTGTGTGCAAATGTAGAAGAGTAGGGAGGTAAGGCAATAAATAGGCCATAGAGGCGAAGTAATTACAATTTAGCATTAACACTGGAGTGATGGATGTGCAGATGATGTGCAAGTAGAGATACTGGGGTGCAAAAGAGCAAGAGGATAAATAACAATATGGGGATGAGGTAGTTTGGTGTGCTATTTACAGATTGGCTGTGTACAGGTACAGTGATCAGTAAGCTGCTCTGACAGCTGATGCTTAAAGTTAGAGAGGGAGATATAAGACTCCAGCTTCAGTGATTTTTGCAATTCGTACCAGTCATTGGCATCAGAGAACTGGAAGTGAAATATACCTGCTGGAGCGCCTGTGTGTTGCTATGGTGACCAGTGAGCTGAGATAAGGCGGGGCTTACCTAGCAAAGACTTATAGATGACCTGGATCCAGTGGGTTTGGCATCGACTATGTAGTGAGGGCCAGCCAATGAGAGCATACAAGTCACAGTGGTGGGTAGTACATGGGGCTTTGGTGACAAAACGGACGGCATTGTGATAGACAACATCCAGTTTGCTGAGTAGAGTGTTGGGGGCTATTTTGTAAATGACATCGCCAAAGTCATGGAACAGTAGGATAGTCAGTTTTACAAGGGTATGTTTGGAGGTTTGTTAACACAGTGTCCAAAGAAGGGCCAGATGTATACAGAATGATGTTGTCTGAGTAGAGGTGGATCAGAGAATCACCGGCAACAAAATTGATATATACAGAGAAAAGAGTCCATCTGAGAATTGAGCCCTCTGTCACCGCCAGAGGTCCGGACAACAGGCCCCCCGATTTCACACACTGAACTCTGTCTGTGAAGTAGTTGGTGAACCAGGCGAGGCAGTAATTTGAGAAACCAAGGCTATTGAGTCTGCCGATAAGAATGTGGTGATTGATAGTCGAAAGCCTTGGCCAGGTCGATGAAGACGGCTGCAAAGTACTGTCTTTTATCGATGGCGGTTATGATATCGTTTAGGACCTTGAACATGGCTGAGGTGCACCCATGACCAGCTCAAAAAACAGATTTTTTAACCAGGTAGGCTAGTTTAGAACAAGTTGTTGTCATTTACAACTGCGACCTGGCCAAGATAAAGCAAAGCAGTGCAACACAAACACAGAGTTACACATGTAATAAACAAACATACAGTTGTCGTGTCTTTGGCTATGCCGGATTAAGTGATATGACATGCTATTCTATAAAATAATTTCTCCGTAATTAATATTACCTGATTGAGCTAATCATGTAAATGTAATTAACTAGAGAGTCGGGGCACCACGAAATAATATTTATAGAGCGGTTATCTTCCAAATATTCTCTTAAAGACCTAGTAATATTTTACATCAATAGCAGTCAATATTAATCGTAATTCAGTCTCATCTGAAAGTTGTAAATTCTTGGTTATCTGCACGAACCCTGGCTAACAAGTTGGATCAGCAATACAAAATTGGGTTTAATTATTTATCTACTAAATACCTAATTAATCACACAGAATTACACACACATAATTCAATCATAACTTGATTACAAATTACGTCATAAAGGAAAACGTCACTAGCGGGCGGAACAGATATGACAGCTGGTTACACAAAAGAAAAGGGGCTGGGTTTGAGTGAAAGAGCGGGAAGACTGAGGAACAAAGGGCGAAGCTGTGCTATCGTAAATACAGTATCTTATGCATTCTAAATTACCGCCCATTTGGAAAAGCAATATGCAATAAATATTTACTCTGAGCTGCGCGTCGGTAGGTTGGTGGTAGATGGAAGACCGTGTTGCCCAACCGAGTCCTTTGAAGAATGTCTCTGCTGGTAAATTGGATACATTGTATGAACGTCGTTGTGTGGTAGACGGAATACTCTGTCTGTTCCTTCCTAACCTGCGTTTGCAGCTGCGGTTGCTAACTCAATGGCTAGGAGGTATCACACTTCTGTAGTGAATAAGAGTTCAAAGTTCATACCATTCGCAACCAAAGCTCACGCTGATGTTGGCTTCGTTCTGTAGTTATTATCTGAACCATTCTGACATCGGACCGTCGTCCTCACATCCTCGGAACAGGTTATATTGTCGTCAAGGCTTTATATAGGAAGGCAGAGGAAGGCGTGTTTGAAAAGTTTTCTAGCCCATGTTCACAGGGGCGGGCCACTGATTGAGCAGAACCCTAACTTATGAAAACCCAAAATCACATTTCATCCCATCACGAATAATTTCATATTCAAACATTTAAATTGAACAACAATTCCATGTGAATCCGATAACTCTGATTTGTAGAGTTTGTCATCTTATCATTGAGTGTCTCAGATGACAACCGAACTGACCTCATATTCATTAAGTACCACCGCATATGTTCAATTGGTCGGATTACCAGAATCTATGTTAACCAAGGGTTTTGCAAATGTAACATCAGTAGGGTAGAGAGAGGAAAAGGGGGGAAAGAGGTATTTATGACTGTCATAACCCTACCCACTGGCAAACGTCATGACACAGTCAATAATACAATAGAAAAAGTCTACACACAATGTGTGCAAATGAGGTAGGATAAGGGAGGTAAGTCAATAAATAGGCCATAGTTGCGAAATAATTACAGATTGCATAGCGGAGAAGGTACGGTGGGATTCTAAATGGTCGGTGATCTGTTTGTTAACTTGGTTTTCAAAGATTTTAGAAAGGCAGGGTAGGATGGATATAGGTTTATAACAGTTTGGGTCTAGTGTCTAGGGAGTGTTTGACAGTGATGAGGGGTGGTCGTTTGACCACGAGGACCCATTACGCACGCAGGCAATGAGGCAGTAATTGCTGATTGAAGACAGCAGAGGTGTATTTAGAGGGCAAGTTGGTCAGGATATCTATGAGGGTGCCTATGGTTACAGATTTAGGGTTGTACCCGGTAGGTTCCTTAATAATTTGTTTGAGATTGAGGGCATCTAGCTTTGATTGTAGGACGGACAGGGTGCATATCCCAGTTTAGGTCACCTAACAGTATGAACTCTGAAGATTGATGGGGGACAATCAATTCACATATGGTGTCCAGGGCACAGCTGGGGGCTGAAGGGGATCTATAACAAGCGGCAATGGTGAGAGACTTGTTTCTGGAAAGGTGGATTTTTGAAAGTAGAAGCTCGAACTGTTTGGGTATAGACCTGGATATTATGACAGGACTCTGCAGGGAATCTCTGCAGGAGATTGCAACTCCGCCCCCTTTGAAGTTCTATCTTGTCGGACAATGTTATAGTTAGGGATGGAAATTTGAGGATTTCTGGTGGCCTTCCTAAGCCATGATTCAGACACTGCTAGGGCATCAGGGTTGGCGGAGTGTGCTAAAGCAGTGAATAAAACAAACTTAGGGAGGAGGCTTCTAATGTTAACATGCATGAAACTAGGGCTTTTACGGTTACAGAAGTCAACAAATGAGAGCGCCGGGAGAATGGGAGAGGAGCTAGGCGCTGCAGGGCCTGGATTAACCTCTACATCACCAGAGGAACATAGGAGGAGTAGGATAAGGGTATGGCTAAAGGCTATAAGAACTGGTCGTCTAGTGCGTTTGGAACGGAAATTAAAAGGAGCATATTTCTGGGCGCGGAATAATAGATTCAAGGCATAATGCACAGACAAGGGTATGGTAGGATATGAGTACAGTGGAGGTAAACCAAGGCATTGAGTGACGATGAGAGGTTGTGTCTCTAGAGACACCAGTTAAGCCAGGTGAGGTCACCGCATGTGTGGGGGGGTGGAATAAAAGGGCTATCTAAGGCATGTTGGGCAGGGCTGGGGGCTCTACAGTGAAATAAGATAATAATCAATAACCAAAACAGCAATAGACAAGGCACATTGACTTTAGGGAGAGGCATGTGTAGCCGAGTGATCATAGGGTCCAATGAGTAGCACTAGATGAGTCAAGGAGCTGTAGTTGCTACTATACTAGGCGATCTGGAGACACAGCGATTCAGACAGCTAGCGGGCCGGTGCTAACAGATGGGCATCCGACGTCGCTAACTGGCAAAAGAGGTATTGTAGCCCAAGAATTGACTGCTGGACCTCTTTGGCGAGCTGGGAGATGAGGCTAGCTTGTGCTTGCTTCGGGACAGAGATGTTAGCCAGGAGTAGCCACTCGGATAGCAGCTTGCTAGCTGGGATGATCCGGTGTCAAGGTTCAGAGCTTGCGGTAGGAATAATGTGTCCCTGAACAAAGGGGGGGGGGTCAAAATCAAAAGTAACAGTCAGTATCTGGTGTGGCCACCAGCTGCATTAGGTACTGCAGTGCATCTCCTCCTCATGGACTGCACCAGATTTGCCAGTTCTTGCTATGAGATGTTACCCCACTCTTCCAAGGCAAATGAAAGTTCCCGGACATTTCTGGGGGGGAATTGCCCTAGCCCTCACCCTCCGAACCAACAGGTCCCAGACGTGCTCAATGGGATTGAGATCCGGGCTCTTCGCTGGCCATGGCAGAACATTGACATTCCTGTCTTGCAGGAAATCACGCACAGAACGAGAAGTATGGCTGGTGGCATTGTCATGCTGGAGGGTCATGTCAGGATGAGCATGTCAGGATGAGCCTGCAGTAAGGGTACCACGAGGGAGGAGGATGTCTTCCCTGTAACGCACAGCGCTGAGATTGCCTGCAATGACAACAAGCTCAGTCCGATGATGTTGTGACACGACGGACCCTCCACCTCCAAATCGATCCCGCTCCAGAGTACAGGCCTTGGTGTAACACTCATTCCTTCGATGATAAAGGCAAATCCGACCATCACCCCCGGTGAGACAAAACCGCGACTAGTCAGTGAAGAGCACTTTCTGCCAGTCCTGACTGCTCCAGCGACGGTGGGTTTGTGCCCATAGGCGACGTTGTTGCCGGTTATGTCTGGTGAGGACCTGCCTTACAACAGGCCTACAAGCACTCCGTCCAGCCTCTCTCAGCCTATTGTGAACAGTCTGAGCACTGATGGAGGGATTGTGCGTTCCTGGTGTAACTTGAGAAGTTGTTGTTGCCATCCTGCACCTGTCCCGCAGGTGTGATGTTCGGATGTACCGATCCTGTGTAGGTGTTACACGCGGTCTGCCACTGCGAGGACGGTCTGCTCTTCTCCCTGTAGCACTGTCTTAGGCGTCTCACAGTACGGACATAGCAATTTATTTCTCTGGCCACATCTGCAGTCCTCATGCCTCCTTGCAGCATGCCTAAGGCACGTTCATGCAGATGAGCAGGGACCCTGGGCATCTTTCTTTTGGTGTTGTTCAGAGTCAGTTTTCATAACTGTGACCTTAATTGCCTACCGTCTGTAAGCGTCTTAACGACCATTCCACAGGTGCATGTTCATTAATTGTTTATGGTTCATTGAACAAGCTTTTACAATGAAGATCTGTTAAGTTATTTGGATATTTACAAATTATCTTTGAAAGACAGGGTCCTGAAAAAGGGACAAGCATACTTCCAAAGTTGTGGCAAAATGGTTAAGGACAACAAAGTCAAGGTATTGGAGTGTCCATCACAAAGCCCTGACCTCAATCCCATTGAACATTTGTGGGCAGAACAAAAAAAGTGTGTGAGAGCAATGAGGCCTACAAAGCTGACTCAGTTACACCAGCTCTGTCAGGAGGAATGGGCCGAAATTCACCCAACTTATTGTGGGAGGCTACCTGAAACATTTGATCCTAGTTAAAACAATTTAAAAGGCAATGCTACCAAATACTAATTCAGTGTATGTAAACTTCTGACCCACTAGGAATGTGATGTGATGAAAGAAATAATAGCTGAAATAAATCACTGCTATTATTCTGACATTTCACAATCTTAAAATAAAGTGGTGATCCTAAAACAGGGACATTTTATTAGGATTAAATGTCAGGAATTGTGAAAACTGAGTTTAAATGTATTTGGCTAAGTTGTATGTAAACTTCTGACTTCAACTGTATGCATTTTTACTGCTCTAATTACGTTGGTATCCAGTTTCTAATAGCAATAAGGCACCTTGGGAGTTTGTGGTATATGGCCAATGTACCACACCTCCTGGGGCCTTATTGCTTAAAACATACCACTGGTATGACAGAAAATTACATTGTTGTTGATAACCAGTTTATAATAGCAATAAGGCACCCCCGGGTATTGGCCATATACCACACCTCCTCGGGTCTTATTGCTGAATTGATCTGCTGTTCTATCACCAGTGGAATGTCGCAGTGGTGTAAAACTACTTTAAAGTACCTCTTAAGCAGTTTTGGGGGATATCTGTACTTGACTATTTATATTTGACAACTTTTACTCCACTACATTCATTCCTAAAGAAAATAATATTATTTTTACTCCATACATTTTCCCTGACACCCAAAAGTACTAATTACATTTTGAATGCTTAGCAGGACAGGAAAATGGTCTAATTCACGTCCCAGTCATCCCTACTGTCTCTGATCTGGCAGACTCACTAAACACAAATGCTTTGTTTGTAAAGTATGGTGAGTGTTGAAGTGTGCTCCTGGATATCCGTAGAAAAAAATGTTACCTCTAATATCATGCCGTCTGGTTTGCTTAATTAAAGGAATTAGAAATGTATACTTAATTTTGTTAAAGTAGTTTTTTGCGATTACATTTACTTTTGATACTTAAGTACATTTAAAACCAAATACTTTTAGACTCTTACTGAAGTAGTATTGTCCTGGGCAACTTTAATTTTTACTTGAGTCATTTTCTTTTAAAGTATCTTTACTTTTACTCAAGTATGTCTATTGGGTACTTTTTCCACCACTGTGAGGTCGATATAACACTGAAATTGTGAAAATTATGAAAATTTCCTTTTTGTACAAGAGTCCTTTGAAGAAATTGTCTGGAATTTCAGCCTGTTCAGGTAAGATGGACCTTTTGGCCCACATGTCACAATGTGATCTTATTATAATAGACCAATGACTGTTCATCTGGGTAAAGGCCCCAGACCATCCTATCAGGCCCATGTATATAAATATCTTCACATTCATTTCCTAACACCCACAAGATCAGACTGAGCATTTCAAACACCAAAGGAGGCTCAGGGAAATAAATTAAACATTGAGTTTTCATTAAATTAACACTGATCTATTCAACATACAGTGGTGATTTAAAAATAAAATTACAAAGACTGAATGGGGCCTTTAAGGATTCCAGCTTTAACACCCCAATACACTAATTAAGACTGCTTTTGTAAAGACGACTTAGAAATTGCACTTCATCCGACACTGGTTGAAATTCAAATTAATGTGTACGTTTCTGCACCACCTCTGCCCGCAGAGGAATTTCTTGCAAACGAAACAGCACTTGTTACAATAATGTAATCAAAGCTCACTAAATTCAATGTATCACACACACACAAATCAGCTTTTAGGGACACTCAAGACCAGAGGGACAAAAGTGAAGAAAAATAAATTCAGGGTTAAAGAGCATTTAATAATTTTGTGAATGTTTGGTACAAAAACCATACAAATGATTCATAGTAGATAACTATTGAGCTGCATAGGAAATCATATTATAACCACATGGAATGTTCGATTAAACTGTCATTAATAAAAAATTATACATCTGTTAAGCCAAATCAGTTTTGTATAGCATAAGTTTAAGCATAACAATGTTTAGCTATAATAACTCTACATCACCACTAACATTGAATTGGTTCAATAGCTTTGACTACTGCATGATGTTTTCTGGTGTTTCTTCTTGCAGTCCGAGCAACAGTAAAGCTTTTCTCCAGAGTGAACACGCTTGTGTTCTTTTAATACTGAAAAGATATTTCAACATTCAAGGTAGTGGTGGGACTTCTCTCCAGTCTGCACACACCAATGTTGTACTAGGTGAATCATTTGCCACAGTCAGAGCAGCGGTGTGGTTTTATTCCAGTGTGTTGTATCGGATGACACTTCAAATTAGAGGAATGGGGAAAACACTTCCCACAGTCTTTACACATGTAAGGCTTCTCACCACTGTGAACCCTGTAATGCATTTTCAACTGACGTGATAATGCAAAACCCTTTCCACAACCAAGACATTTCAGACTTCTCTCCAGTATGCAAATACTTATGACTTCAGGCCTGATGTGGTGACATTTTTACCACAGTTGGAGCATTGGAACCGTTTTTCGCCAATAGGCTTGGGTGTGTGTTTGGTTTTCCAAACCGGCCACAGGAATAAGGCTGATCGTCTCTATGGAATACCAAGTCCACCTTCAAGCAAGATTTTGATATAAATAACATTCCACATTCAGAGCAGCATTACAGTTTCTCCCTAGTATGCATGCGCTGGTGGGTCCATAAGTTAGCCAGTTGGGAAAATGTTTTCCCACAGTCAGAGCAACTGTACGGTTTCTCTCCACTGTGCACTCGATTGTGTGTTTTCAGAAGAAAAGTTGATACAAATCTCTTCCCACAGACAGTGCAGTGGTGGGGCTTCTCTCCTGTGTGTGACATTTTGTGTAACCTTAATCCTCCTTTGGAGGCAAAGGTCTTCTTACACTGACCACATGCTACTCTTTCTCCAGTATGCGTGTGCTCATGCTTTCTCAAGTCTCCCAGGCCCTTGAACTTCTTCTCACACTTAAAGCAGTGGTAAGGTCTCTCTCCTGTATGCACCCTTGTATGACCAGTAATTTCATGCAAGGTTTTGAAGCTCTTGTCACAATGAATGCAGTTATAAGGTTTCTCCCCAGTGTGTATTCGCATGTGCCTCACCAAGGGACCTGAAGAGGAGAAGGTTGCATCACAGAAAGTGCAGTGGTAGGGCCTCTCTCCAGTGTGTATCCGCATGTGTACCACAAGATGTGCCTTTATGGTAAAGCCCTTCCCACAATGAGAGCATGGAAAAGGTCTTTCACCAGTATGTGACCGCTGGTGTGCTTTTACAGAGGATGCTGCAGAAAATCTCTTTCCACAGTCAGGGCAAGAGTAAGGCTTCTCTCCAGAATGAATGCGCTGGTGTATTTTAAGATTACTGAGACTGGAGAATGTTGTCCCACAGTCACGACACTGGTAAGGTTTCTCTCCAGTGTGCGTCCTCTGATGAGACTTTAAACTTGAAGCTGACTTGAATCTCTTATTACAGGCTGCACAGTGGTAGGGCTTCTCTCCAGTATGATTCATTTGATGATACTTCAGGCCCGCTGATGAGCTGAAACTCATTTCACAATCAGGGCAAGAATAAGGTTTTTCTCCATTATGAGTAAGCTGGTGAGATTTCAATGCCTCGGATCTGGCAAATCCTTGCCCACAGTCAGAGCACTGGTATGGCTTCTCACCAGTATGGATTCTTCTGTGTCTTTTCATAAGTCCTGCCGTAGTGAAGCCTCTCCCACAGTCAGGACAGGGGTATCGCTTCTCAGCGGTATGAGTTCGCCGATGTTTATTCAGATAACGTTGTGTTATAAAGTTCTTTCCACAGTCAGGGCAGCTAAAGGGTTTTTCTCCCAAGTGTCTTAGCTGATGTTCTCGTAGGCTTCCCATGTGCTTAAAATTCTTCCCACATTCAGAGCACGAGTAAGGTTTCTCACCCGTATGAACTGTCCGATGAACTCTCAAAGCACTTAAGATAGAAAAGTACTTTCCACAGTCAGAGCAGTGGTAGGACTTTCCTTTGTGCACTTTCTGATGATTCCTTAGATCTTTATAATTACCAAAACTCTTCCCACACTGTTTACAGTGGTGCATCTTAATCGTGAAAAATGTTTGTTGTTTAGGCTTTACTGATGTAGAGGAGCTCTTTCTGTTCTTCGGCTGTTTGCGGCTAGGGCTCCGTCCTGTGTGATTGAAACAGTCTTGGGTTAGATAAAAGAACAGATCAATGTCTTAGGAAGTTTAATTAAAGACAGATTAATCAAGAAAATCAAGCCATGTCGATTAATCCAAAACTGTATTAGGATATTTAAATCTGACAGTATTTAGTCCAGGTTTTCAACGTCATCTTTATCTCCAGCACAATACCAGTTAACATGTGAAAACGGCACATTTCTAAGTTTTGTAGAGAAGTTCTACCCCGGTGACATCAAAGGTTAAGACATGTTGTCATGGAAATTCTACCTAAGGACACTCAAAGCCAATCTTAAATTAATAAATTGTTTATCGGAATGCTAACGAGGTCACAGTCAAACTTAGATACATAAAGTCCCGCTCTGAAGTGAGCTCTCCAAAGGCGTTCCCTATATACGGCTACATAAAAACCAACCAACATGATTTATTGGGTCCTACATGTGACTGGCTCCATCTCCTATCTTAACTTAAAAGAACATATTCTGTGCATTCTGCAAAATGGTCTTAAAGACCCCCCCCCCCCCCCTCCTCCTCCTCATATCTTTACCAAGCACAAGCAGGAACCAAGGATTGTTTATGACGCAAAAGACAATATTAACATTTTCAAGATTTCCTTCACAACTTATCAAACACCATGAGATTTGCGATGATGTGGGGAGCAGGAAAATACCCTCCCTTGGGCTAGAAACTTGTTGCAGGATTTGAAAAGCACTTTTAATCTTACCTTATGTCATAGATAAGCATTTTTTGGGGAGTCTTATCTTTTTAACCACAAACACCTTTCTCATATGAAGACATTGGTTTGGTGCCGGAATTGATCAAAGCAGGTTAAAAAGTGGAGTCTGCCCTTTAATCTGTGTCCATGAAAGAGGCCTACAATTTGTTGCAAAAACATGTTACTATACATATTAGGGCTGGGCGGTATACAGTATTTTATGATACTGTATTGATATAGGGACCGGTTTGGGTTTTTACATTACCTTCTATACCGGAATTTGAATGTTTGGTTTGTTAAATGTGATATGCCATGTGTAATATCAATTTTTATAGTTTACTTCGCTACTTGAGTCATGTCTCTTTGCTCTTTCTCTTCTTGCCACTTTCCACACATTCCTAGCCACGCCCCCTGTCACCCAAGGAGCACATTTGATGTTCCTCAGCAACAAGACATTTGCATGCAGTCTGCATGGTCAATGCAGCACATGCAACAATGTTGATGACAACAATGCTGTTTTCACTTTGCTTCTTAATATAAATCCACTAGCATTCTATAGACATACCTCCACCCTACCTGACACCCTAGACCCACTCCAATTTGCTTACCGCCCCAATTGGTCCACAGACGACGCAATCGCCATCACACTGCCCTAACCCATCTGGACAAGATAAATACCTATGTAAGAATACTGTTAATTGATTACAGCTCAGCATTTAACACCATAGTACCCTCCAAACTCGTCATTAAGCTCAAGACCCTGGGTCTCGACCCCGCCCTGTGCAACTGGGTCCTGGACTTCCTGATGGGCCGCCCCCAGGTGGTGAGGGTAGGTAACATCTCCACCCCGCTGATCCTCAACACTGGGTCCCCACAAGGGTGCGTTCTCAGCCCTCTCCTGTACTCCCTGTTCACCCACGACTGCGTGGCCATGCACGCCTCCAACTCAATCATCAAGTTTGCAGACGACACCACAGCGGTAGGCTTGATTACCAACAATGAAGAGACGGCCTACAGGGAGGGGGTGAGGGCCCTCGGAGTGTAGTGTCAGGAAAATAACCTCACACTCAATGTCAACAAAACAATGGAGATGATCGTGAACTTCAGGGAACAGCAGAGGGAGCAGCCCCCTATCCACATTGACGGGACAGTAGTGGAGAGGGTGGAGAGTTAAGTTCCTCGGCGTACACATCACAGAAAAACTGAAATGGTCCACCCACACAGACAGCGTGGGGAAGAAGCCGCAGCAGCGCCTCTTCAACCTCAGGAGGCTGAAGAAATTCGGCTGGTCACCAAAAACACTAAAACTTTTACAGATGCACAATCGAGAGCATCCTGTCGGGCTATCACCGCCTGGTACGGGAGCTGCTCCGCCTATAACTGGAAGGCTCTCTAGGGGATAGTGAGGTCTGCATAACACAACACCGGGTGCAAACTACCTGCCCTCCAGGACACCTACACCACCCGATGTCACAGGAAGGCCAAAAAGATCATCAAGGACAACCACCCAAGCCATTGCCTGTTCACCCCACTATCATCCAGAAGGCGAGGTCAGTACAGGTGCATCAAAGCAGGGACCGAGAGACTGAAAAACAGCTTCTATCTCAAGGCCATCAGACTTCTCTGGGATAGGGGGCAGCATTTGGAATTTTGGATGAAAAGCATGCCCAATTTCAACTGCCTGATACTCATCCCCAGAAGAGAAGATATGCATATTATTAGTAGATTTGGATAGAAAACACTCTGAAGTTTCTAAAACTGTTTGAATCATGTCTGTGAGTATAACAGAACTTATGTAGCAGGCAAAACCCCTGAGGTCACCCTCTTTTCAATGAGTTTTCATTGGGAATTCAGTGGATTCAGGTGCATCCACTGGATGTCACCAGTCTTTAGAAATTGGTTGGGGTTATTCCTTTGTGTAATGAAGTACGGCCATCTTGAACGAGGGTCACTTCATGTGTACTGTTTGATAGAGGTGCGTGACCAGAAAGCATGCTTGAGTTTTTTTTTTTCCCTGTATTGAACACAGATCATCCCATCTTCAATTGTATCGATTATTTACTTTAAAAAATACCTAAAGTTGTATTACAAAAGTAGTTTGAAATGTTTTGGCAAAGTTTACAGGTAACTTTTGAGATATTTTGTCGTCACGTTGCAAGTTGGAACCTGTGTTTTTCTGGATCAAACGCGCCAAATAAAATGGACATTTTGGATATATATATAGACGGAATTAATCGAACAAAATGACCATTTGTGATGTTTATGGGACATATTGGAGTGCCAACAGAAGAAGCTCGTCAAAGGCATGATTTATATTTTTATTTCTGCGTTGTGTCGCGCCTGCAGGGTTGAAATGTTATCTTTTGTTTACTATGGTGCTATCCTTAGATAACAGCATTGTTTGCTTTCACCAAAAAGCCTTTTTAAAATCTGACATGTTGGCTGGATTTACAACACCTGTAGCTTTAATTTGGTATCTTACATGTGTGATTTCATGAAAGTTAGATTTTTATAGGAATTGATTTGAATTTGGCGCTCTGCATTTTCTCTGGCTTTTGGCCAAGTGGGACGCTACCGTTCCACATATCCCAGAGAGGGTTTAAAACAGTCATCACTAACATTGAGTGGTTGCTGCCAACATACTGACTCAAATCTCTAGCCACTTTAATGATGGAAAAATTAATGTAATCAATTTGCCACTTCATATAATGTTTACATACCCTACATTACTCATCTCATATGTATATACTGTACTCTATACCATCTACTGCATCTTGCCTATGCCGTTCGGCCATCACTCATTCATATATATTTATGTACATATTTGTATTCATTCCTTTACACTTGTGTGTATAAGGTAGTTGTTGTGGAATTGTTAGGTTATATTACTTGTTAGATATTACTGCATGGTCGGAATTAGAAGCACAAGCATTTCGCAACACTTGCATTAACATCTGCTAACCATGTGCATGTGACAAATACATTTGATACTATTAGTTTGTGTTACATCAGCAAACCGTTAGAAAGTTGCCCTAAATCTTGTGAGACGCTAATAAATGTACTGAGTAAGAGCAAACGTAGCTAGCTAATACAGCCTGCTAATACCAGTGATGGTGGAGAACTAAATCAGCATGTTTGTGCAACAGTGTCTTCTAAATCAAAGAGGAATATGCAAAGCAAGAATATATTAGCTACATGAAGTAGCTAAGAGAAAACATGCAATGTAGCCAAAGCTTATAGGATCCCCTAGGAAACAGTTATCAACACTTTAGTCCCCAGCCTGTCACAATAAAGTGTCTACTATTATATTCTAACTATAGAATTAGAATAGTCATTCCATTTCCATGATTCCAACAGTTTGCTCTATTTCGCAAGTCAAATCCTAATTGCAGCAAGACTATTTGCCCATATTGTGCAGCCCTACGTGGAAATTCTCAATTGAGCAGTGGTGAAAGTATTTTTACTTAAGTACTTTACAAGTACTACTTAAGTAAAATTACTTTCAAGTACTACCCAAGTCGTTTTTTTGGTATCTGTACTTCACCATTTGTATTTTTGACAACTTTTACTTCACTACAAAAAATACTGTACTTTTTACTCCATACATTTCCCTGACACCTAAAAGGACGGGAAAGTGGTCCAATTCATGCATTTGTCAAGATATATTTTTTTACACCTTTATTTAACTAGTCAAGTCAGTTAGGAACAAACTCTTATTTTCAATGACCACCTTGTAAAAATCGGATTTTTTGCCCCTGAACCTTGTCAGCTCGAGGATTCGATTTTGCAACCTTTCGGTTACTAGT
This sequence comes from Oncorhynchus mykiss, assembly GCF_057628025.1. Taxonomy (NCBI): domain Eukaryota; kingdom Metazoa; phylum Chordata; class Actinopteri; order Salmoniformes; family Salmonidae; genus Oncorhynchus; species Oncorhynchus mykiss. Next base: position 59,467,675 of record NC_143040.1, read on the forward strand.
CCAACGCTCTAACCACTAATAGTGTCTAACCAAACTGGATTAAATTTACATTTCTAGGGGCCTCCCGGGTGGCACAGTGGTCTCGGGCACTGCAGTGCCACCAGAGACTCTGGGTTCGAGCCCAGGCTCTGTCGCAGCTGGCCGCGACCAGGAGGCCCATGGGGCGACGCACAATTGGCCTAGTGTTGTCCGGGTTAGGGAGGGTTTGGCCCTCATCACGCACTAGCGACTCCTGTGGCGGGTCGGGCGCAGTGCGTGCTAACCAGGTGCACAGTGTTTCCTCTGACACATTGGTGCGGCTGGATTCCGGGTTGGAGGCGCGCTGTGTTAAGAAGCAGTGCAGCTTGGTTGGGTTCTGAGGACGCATGGCTTTCGACCTTCGTCTCTCCCAAGCCCGTACGGGAGTTGTAGCGATGAGACAAGATAGTAACTACTAACAATTGGATACCACGAAATTGGGGAGAAAAGGGGGTAAAATACAACAAAAAAAAAATACAAATAAATGTACATTTCTCACCCATCTATACACAACCACAAAGTGAACAAATGTTTTTAGAAATATTTGCAAATTGATTGAAAATTAAATACAGAAATATCTCATTATATTAATAGTCCCACCCCTTTGCCATGACACTCCAAACTGAGCTCAGGTGCATCCAATTTCCTTTGATCATCCTTGAGATGTCACTACAACTTGGAGTCCACCTGAGTCCGCCAACTCAAATTGTTTGAAGATGATTTAGAAAGGAACACACCTGTCTATATAAGGTTCCACAGATGACAGTGCATGTCAGAGCAGAAACTACACCATGAAGTCCAAGGAACTGTCTGTCGATCTCCGAGATAGAATTGTGACGAGTAATATCTGGGGAAGGGTAGAAAACAATGTCTAGTGTTGAATGTTTACAAGAGCATGGTGGTCTTCGTCATATGGAACTACCCAGACTCTGCCTAGAGCTGACCGTCCGACCAAACTGAGCAACAAGGACCTTGGTCAGGGAGGTGACCAAGAACCCAATGACCAGTGTTCCTTGGCTGATATGGGAGAAACTGTCAGAAGTACAATAGTCTCTACAGCACTTCACCAATCTGGGCTTTATGGGAGAGTGGCCAGACGGAAGCCACTCCTGAGTAAAAGGCACATGACAGCACGTCAGGAGTTTGCAAAAAGGCACGAGAGACAGGCAAAAGATTATATGGTCTGATGAGAGACAACTTGTACTTTTTCGGCCTGAATGCAAAGCGCTACGTCTGGAGAAAACCAGGCACAGCTCATCAACCGTCTAACACCATCCCTACCGTGAAACATGGCGGTGGCAGCATCATACTATGGGGATGCTTTTCAGCAGAATGGACTGGGAGACTGGTAAGGAAAAAGGGGACAATGAAGGGGGCCAATTACAGGCAAATCCTTGATAACCTGCTTCAAAGGTCAAACTATCTTAGACTGGGGTGAAGATTTACATTCCAGCAGGACAATGACCCCATGTATACAGCCAAAGCAACATTGTAATAGCTTCAGAACAATATACAAAAAATGCTGAATAAGTCAAGGGGTATGGATACTTTCTGAAGGCACTGTATTATGAAGGATACAACCTTCTGTCTCTTGTAACAGATATTGCAGTTGCACAAGTCCCTACACATCGCATTGAAGAAAACTATCTGCGTTGTGTGATGTAGGCTAATCTTTATAGTTGCTGCCATATCAAAGCCACCAGCCAGACGTGCCTCCTTCTATAGCCAATGTTTGCAATGATGTTTGTATCTTGCCTGTGTTTGATATGCTGCCAGGATACATGCATGTATCTCCCCACTAAAAAACTGTTTAAACCACACACAGGCCCAATAACTGCTACTTCGCCTTTCAATGATCACAAAAGTACAGTGGTTGCTCCTTTAAAAGTTGCCATACTGCAGCACACAATGCAGGCTGCTGCAGCATTCTGTGGCATGTTGTCAGCCATTTTTTCTGTAAAAGCAAGTTAGTGCTAGTTTGACCACCAGATAGCATCTGAGAAGCATTTGATAGTCTTCCAAATAGGCATTAGCAGAGAACTTAAAAGCTTTTTTTGTAATAACATAGTACAGTTGAAGTCGGAAGTTCACATGCACCTTAGCAAAATACATTTGAACTCAGTTTTTCACAGCTCCTGACATTTAATCCTAGTAAACATTCCCTGTCTTAGGTCAGTTAGGATCACCACTTAATTTTAAGAATGTGAAATGTCAGAATAACAGTAGAGAATTATTCATTTCAGCTTTTATTTCCTTCATCACATTCCCAAGTGGGCAAGAAGTTTACATACACTCAATGAGTATTTGGTAGCATTGCCTTTAAATGGTTTAACTTGGGTCAAATGTTTTAGGTAGCCTTCCACAAGCTTCCCACAATAAGTTGGGTGAATTTTGTCCCATTCCTCATGACATGGCTGGTGTAACTGAGTCAGATTTGTAAGCCTCATTGCTCGCACATGCTTTTTCAGTTCTGCCCACAATTTTTTTAAAGGATTGAGGTCAGGGCTTTGTGATAGCCACTCCAATACCTTGACTTTGTTGTCCTTAAGACATTTTGACAACTTTGGAAGTATGCTTGGGGTCATTGCCCATTTGGGACCAAGCTTTAACTTCCTGACTGATGTCTTCAGATGTTGCGTCAATATATCCACAATTTTCCTCATGATGCCATCTATTTTGTGAAGTGCACCAATCCCTCCTGCAGCAAAGCACCCCCACAACATGTTTTTGCCACCCCCGTGCTTCACGGTTGGGATGGTGTTCTTTGGTTTGTAAGCCTCCCCCTTTCTTCTGGTCAAATAGTTATATTTTTGTTTCATCAGACCAGAGGACATTTCTCCAAAAAGTACGATCTTTGTCCCCATGTGCAGATGTAAACCGTAGTCTTGGCTTTTTTATGGCGGTTTTGGAGTAGTGGCTTCTTCCTTGCTGAGCGGCCTTTCAGGTTATGTCCATATAAGACAAATTTTACTGTGGATGTAGATACTTTTGTACCAGTTTCCTCCAGCATCTTCACAAGGTCCTTTGCTGTTGTACTGGGATTTATTTGCACTTTTCGCACCAATGTACGTTCATCTCTAGGAGACAGAACGCATCTCCTTCCTGAGCGGTATGACGGCTGCGTGGTCCCATGGTGTTTATACTTGTTTACTATTGTTTGTACAGATTAACGTGGTACCTTCAGGCTTTTGGAAATTGCTCCCAAGGATGAACCAGACTTGTGGAGGTCTTGGCTGATTTCTTTTGATTTTCCCATGATGTCAAGCAAAGAGGCACTGGGTTTGAAGGTAGGCTTGAAATACATCTTATTGTATGTAAACTTCTGACCCACTGGAATTGTGATACAGTGAATTAAAAGTGAAATCTGTCTGTAAACAATTGTTGGAAAAATTACTTGTCATGCAAAGTAGATGTCCTAACCGACTTGCCAAAACTATAATTTGTGGAGTGATTGAAAAATAAGTTAATGACTCCAACCTAAGTGTATGTAAACTTCCGACTTTTAATGCTCTCTCTAATTCTCTCTTTCTTTCTCTCTCTCGGAGGACCTGAGCCCTAGGACCATGCCCCAGGAATACCTGACATGATGACTCCTTGCTGTCCCCAGTCCACCTGACTGTGCTGCTGCTCCAGTTTCAACTATTCTGCCTTATTATTATTATTCGACCATGCTGGTCATTTATGAACATTTGAACATCTTGACCATGTTTTGTTATAATCTCCACCCGGCACAGCCAGAAGAGGACTGGCCACCCCACATAGCCTGGTTCCTCTCTAGGTTTCTTCCTAGGTTTTGGCCTTTCTAGGGAGTTTTTCCTAGCCACCGTGCTTCTTCACCTGCATTGCTTGCTGTTTGGGGTTTTAGGCTGGGTTTCTGTACAGCACTTTGAGATATCAGCTGATGTACGAAGGGCTATATAAAATAAATTTGATTGATTGATTGACTTCAACTGTCTATGGGATTAAGAAATTTGGCTTAATTAATTAGATTCATATTATGGTGTTTCTATTCCGAGAAAAATGAAACCCTCGGGGGTTTCCTTTAGGATGGCATGGAAAATATGGTGCTGTACAACGTGACGGTCAGGAGAAAGCTACATCATAATAGGATTCTGAATTGTTTGCCATCATTAGACAACTTTGTTCCAATATTTCTGTAAATCAGTGATATTTATTCCCATAGTAATTTGTTATGGATCCATAACTAAATCAACATCTGCATTTTGAAAGAGTTTTTATAATTATTTTATTAACAAATCATAAAGAAGCTTATGAAGAAATACAGTACTGTACAGTATATGCTTTTACATTTGGAAGCATTTAAAGCATTTTGAAGATATAAGCCACCTGCATTTGTTTATTAGGCTACTGTGCAGTGTGACAAGTAAACAGCCTACAGTACATACTGTAGTAAACAGGGGAAGGGCCTAATTCCTTACATAAGGGAGAGCAGGCCATGTCCAGACTTTCTCAGTGACCTCAAGTACTCATTAACCTGGTCTTTAATGCCAGTCATGGACAGAAACTTCTGAGACAGTATTAATGAACACCCGGAGGTTCACTGGTAAGCCATATTTGCCTTGGGATCCATCCCAGTTTTCTGTGCCCACTCGTGGTCTCTCTCTTCGGTTACACATCCTTGGAATAGCAGAACAGCATAACGGCACCAGCCACTGTTCACCTATTGATTGCGCTGCGGATAATGCCAGTTTGTTTTTAAAATGTAACCTTTGTTTAAACTAGGCAAGTCAGGTAAGAACAAATTCTTATTTACAACTGTCTACCCCGGCCAAACCCGGATGACGCTGGGTCAACTGTTCACCACCTTATGCCAATCCCAATCACGGTCGGATGTGATACAGCCTGTATTCGAAACCAGGGACTGTAGTAAAGCCTCTTGCACCAAGATGCAGTGCCTTGGACCGCTGCGCCACTCAGGAGCCATGACCAATTAATATATATTTTTTCCCCCCAGAACATTAACCATCTGTAGGTAGATGTGGAAAGGTAGATACAAATGATTTGTTGCAGGTTGGGGAGGGGGGGTGGTGGGGGGTCACACCTAGTTCGGCTATTAGACAGTTCTTTAGTAAAGGTTGAAAAAAAGCTTGTGAAAAACTACTAATAATACTTTTCCCCCTTTCCACATGTTAAAGATTCCAGAATGTTGAGGGCTTGAAACCGGACGCAAAACTAATTTGTCCAACGATAACAGCCCGTGATGTATGGGCGTAATCGGAGTTTGACAGCCGTCAAACTCAAACATATCACATGTCAAGGGATGACTACAACACAAACCCAGCTACATGGGGCGTGAACATTAACATTCTAGCAATAGTGTCTTGGAGTTGAGTCTGGATATGCAAATTATACACACTTACATGCTGTGATCAGAACATTCCAAGATCAGAATGACAGTTTTATCGCAGCAATTCAATAAAAGTGGATAAAGCTAAATGATTACATCCTACAAGGTTTTTCAACCCCGTTGTGAAGTATTCAACAATACAGTTGGTTTGTCTACACAGAGGCAAATAATTATTTTCTAAATTCAAAAGGAGTTCATCTGAATACAAGGTCATTCAATATCTGATGACTTGCTTGTTGTTTTTGCTGTATGTGTTATCACTGGCGAGGATGTAGACAGTATAGGCCTATTCTCAGAACATGTTCTTCAGAATCTTCAAACATGCTTATGTTGCAATACTGTTACGACACCAAAGCTTTTACGAACATGTTGATCACAGGGCCGTAGCCAGGGTCTGAGTTTTAGTGAGGTCCAAATATAGATATTTAAGTTAAAGCTCATTTACTGCATTTCTATACAATTTAAAAACTCTAAAATGCTTTCTGTTCACAGAAAAATGTGAACAAATAAGTTTGCTTTACAGATTTACAGCTATTTTCCTGAAATTCTACACATTTTGCCATGACTTATGCCATGTTAATATGATATCTGAGTGAGAGTGACCAACAAAATTAAATGGGGGGCCCCCTTGGAGGTCAGTGCCCTGCGTGCCCAGACAGTAATTTGGCCATGATTACAACAAGGTAAGATAGCTTTTAAAAAATGTTAACAGACATGGACTAATTGAGTGACTGTCAGTGAGCAACATAACAAGAGGCAAACTGCTGATGCACAACCAAGTTTCAAAATTGCACTTTGTGTATTCTACTATTCTAACTATCAACAGTAAGTTGAGACCCCAACAGTTCCCCCAAAACTATGTATTAGATTTTTTATTCTGAAAAATGACTGAGGTCCGGACATCGGTTTCCTCATATGTAGCTACAGCCCTGGTTGAGCATGTATTTTGTGTATAGCTGCATCTAGCCTAACACGCACACCACACTGGCCACGTTGAGTGACTGAGAGTTGTTAAATAAATGTGCACATACATCAAATCATTTTACACACACTGCCTCACATGCATTAATGAGCATCTTCATAGCCATAGCTTGGTTCTATTGGAGATGCACCACAAGTCCCCTCCTTACTGGATATCAGGAAGATACAAACCCACATGGGTTTAACTAACTAAAAACTAGGTTTGCCTTTTTATCTGTGGATTAATTATCAGAGTGGAGGAACACACTTGTGTGACTCCTGGTAAGATCTCTACAAAGAACCAGCTAATAAGTGGACCACATGCATGTCAGATAAAATAACCCAATGTTCCTTAACTCTTCTTGAACTGCCCTGTTGGACTGCAGCTGTTAGCAACAGCTGTATCGATCTGCCCCTAAATTAATATATTTGATTCACAATCGATTTTGGTAATTTAACTTGCGTGTCATGATTAGAGCTTGACCGATTAATCGGAATGGCCGATTAATTAGGGCCGATTTCAAGTTTTCATAACAATCGGTAATCGGCATTTATGGACACCAATCATGGCATTGCACTCCACGAGGAGACTGCGTGGCAGGCTGACTTAAACGTATCTTATAAAAAACAATCAATCTTAACATTATCACTAGTTAACTACACAGTTGATAATTTTTGTTTATCTAGCATGTCCTGCGTTGCGGTGTCTGTTAATTTATCAATGAATCACAGCGTACTTCGCCAAACGGGTGATTTAACAAGTGCATTCGCGAAAAAATGCACTGTCGCTGCACCAATGTGTACCTAAATAACCATATACATCAACGTCTTTCTTAAAATCAATACACAAGTGTATATTTTTAAACCTGCATATTTAGTTAATATTGCCTGCTAACATGAATTTATTTTAACTAGGGAAATTGTGTCACTTCTCTTGCATTCTATGCAACAGAGTCAGGGTATATGCAGCAGTTTGAGCCGCCTGGCTCGTTGCGAACTGTGTAAAGACCATTTCTTTCTAACAAACACAGCCATCTTCGCCAAACAGGCGATGATTTAACAAAAGCGCATTTGCCAAAAAAGCACAATCGTTGCACGAATGTACCTAACCATAAACATCAATGCCTTTCTTAAAATCAATATTTTTTAAACTTGCATATTTAGTTAAAATAAATCCAGGTTAGCAGGCAATATTAAACTAGGGAAATTGTGTCACTTCTTTTGCGTTCATTGCACGTAGAGTCAGGGTGTATGCAACAGTTTAGGCTCGTTGCAAACTAATTTGCCATAATTTTACGTAATTATGACATAACAATGAAGGTTGTGCAATGTAACAGCAATATTTAGACTTATGGATGCCACAGAACGGTTGGGGTGGATGAATCAGAATTAGTTGGGTAACATAGATAATTAAGATGTTTTAGTTGCATAATATGCTTATGTGAGATACTTGTCATTAGAATGTATCCCTTTGGACTCTAGTGTTGGCAGTTGCACTTTTCCCTCAGCTAGGGCTCAGTCACTTGGGGCCCAGAGAGGGAGAGGTCAGGCTTGTCTTTCACATGTGCTATGCAGAATATCAGAAAGGGAGAGGACAGAATGGAACATTGTCTTCATATGTGAATGTGTCTTTACCTATTCTTAAACCATGTGAAGGGAAGGCGTGATTAAGGGGGAACCAATTACTTGTCTCCACAATGTCTGTGCGCAAGTCACTCCCCTCAGTGAGCTTATCCAGGAGTGGGGTCAAGAGGGGGTTTACTTGAGAATCTAAAGTTGACAATTGATATATGCATTGGATCAGTTGGTGTTTTTGTACTATGAAGTACCAGGAACGAGATTAGAACCTCATTTTAGGGACCAAACTGAATGATAATGTATAGTGAATGCTATCTGGCTATAGGATACTCCTCTCTCAAGTAAAAGTATTTCTTTGTGAACAGTTCCTAAATATCTGTGGTTTGTCGTGTCAAAGGGGGGTGGTTCTTTGCTATAAAAGATCTCAGTAGCCATTGTGTTGACACTCAACGGTTCATTAGAAATGGCAAATCGTTGAAAGTCAAGTGCTAATGCAGATGTAGTTTAAGTATAACTGACTGGTGTGTGAAGTTGTGTCTCTCTCCTCATGTGGTAATACGGTTCCGTATTTCACTGAAATAATAAACATCGTTTTTTTACAATGATAAGTCATTGATATTGTCAAATCCGGAAAATAAGGCACATTTCTGTGTGTTATTATATTATAATTAAGTCTATGATTTGATAGAGCAGTCTGACTGAGCGGTGGTAGGCAGCAGCAGGCTCGTAAGCATTCATTCAAACAGCACTTTACTGCGTTTGCCAGCAGCTCTTCGCAATGCTTCAAGCATTGCGCTGTTTATGACTTCAAGCCTATCAACTCCCGAGATTAGGCTGGCAATACTAAAGTACCTATTAGAACATCCAATAGTCAAAGGAATATGAAATACAAATGGTATAGAGGGAACGGTTGGGGCGGATGAATCAGAATTAGTTGGGTAACATAGGCTGTCATTGAAAATAAGAATTTGTTCTTAACTGACTTGCCTAGTTAAATAAAAGGTAAAAAAAATAAAAACAATTCGTCCTATTATAACTACAACCTAAAACTTCTTACCTTGGAATATTGAAGACTCATGTTAAAAGGAACCACCAGCTTTCATATGTTCTCATGTTCTGAGCAAGGAACTGAAACGTTTGCTTTTTTTTTTTACATGGCACATATTGCACTTTTACTTTCTTCTGTTTTTGCATTATTTAAACCAAATTGAACATGTTTCATTATTTATTTGAGACTAAATTGATTTTATTGATGTATTATATTAAGTTAAAATAAGTGTTCATTGTTCATTCAGTATTGTTGTGATTATCATTATTACAAATATATATATATAAAAAAATCTGACAATTAATAGGTATCGGCTTTTTTGGTCCTCCAATAATTGGTATCGGCTTTGAAAAATCATGATCGGTCGACCTCTAGTCAGAAAAATCATGATCACGTCTGATGGGGACAGACAAAATCAACATGTGCACGATGACACGCGCATGGCCGGTGATGTCAGCATGCAATTCCTCTTGAAAAAAAATAACATGCAATCAACTTATGCTTAATAGCCTGAGGCGATTAAACATGTCGACATGCCTTTTGTGTACAACATTCATCGTCGATCAGGGGAGGAAGCGGCAGCGAAGCACGAGCAGCCCCCGAGCAACAGCTACGTAAGTAGCGGAGTAGGCAGCAGCTACGTTAAAAAATTAAATCCTGCACATGCACAGAAATCTATCTTTAACCAAAGAACCTTCGGGTTCCAGAAAAATCTGCAAAAATAGTCACGCCATATAAAAAAACGGTAATGATCAGATGGCTTCGATTCAAAACAATGGAACAATACAATGAAATCTGTTAACTCTTATTATATCTTCTAAAATTAAGGCACATAAATACTTTCCAAACACTTTTATCTCACAATTGTTATAAAGAACACAACTTAAACAGAATACCCCCAAAATATATATATTTTGACCTAGTTTGGCACATTGAATTGGCTGCTTTTTACACTACTTCATAACAAATACACTTACCAAGAGGAATTGAAGCCTCAAATTCATTCTCCTCTCTTTCACATTGTCTGAAACGGTCTCCCAGTAAATTCCTGCAGTCCTCCAGTATCACTGAAACCTTTCTAAGAGTCGGCAGGGGCGGTTTGTCTTTTGCGTGATGGGGCGGAGTTATGCTGAAGTTGTCCTTACAATCCTGGAGTGAAGGGCAGGAAAAACATTTACTGTAAGTAATCTACAGCGCTCTCCAGAATCATTTGGGCTGTATACTCCTGTAGAAAATGGAGACACCAAAAGCACAGCAGGTATATTTCATACTGTACATAAACTTATTGTGAAAGTATCATTCAAAGAGGATCATATTCATTCAGATGAGATGTCAGGGCTAACCATGCAGATGGAAAGACGTCTCATTGTGTCCGTGCCATTATGGCATCTGTGACAGCATGGGCAGCGCCATTAATGCCATCTCCATTTTAAAGTATTACATTTTCTTCACAATTGGCTGATCCCTTCTGATGACCTGGTTAGACAACCTAACTTAGCAGGTGTAAAAGAAATGCCTGAAACTAGATTCCCCCCCACATTCTGGTCTTGACGAGAATAAAATAACTGTCGGAGATGATCTCTTCTGCATTGTTCAACCAATCCAGTAAATGTGGAGGAGGAGTTAATATTGCCTTGTCGCCTTGTTAAAGTCCAAAAACAGTAGTCGCGTCACAGGGTCTCTTCCATTTCCTTGAAAACCGGAACACCTGGTTGTTGACGACCAACAGGGTAGGTTAGACATGACTCTAACAGGGTCACCAGGAGGGATCAGCCAATGAAGTTGGAAGTCCCACCCAGTTGACGACATTAAAACGGTGGAAGCCCTCAATATATAGCAATAGTAATGGTGTCATTTTTGTAGGCACCAACTCCGCCATGGTTCGTTGGACAAAGCCTATGGGAAGGGTTTTGGGATAAACAGCTAAAACAATCTGAGGTTAACAGACAATTAAAATCTTTTATACTTTTAGTTCTATGAGATAATATCAGTCAGTTAACATGACCTTTATGAATTATGAAACCTGTGCTTTTTTGGATTACAAAAATGCTTCAAAATGTAAAACAAGTGATGTATGAGATCTTCATAACTTAACATTTTGTTCTATGTGATCATCTTCATCAGCTAACATCACTTGTTTTAAATTTTGAAGCATGTGTATTAAAAAAAGCACAGGCTTCATAATTCATAAAGGTCATGTTAACTGACTGATATTATCCCATAGAACAAAACGTAAGATCTTCTAAACGTCTTAAATGCCCCCAAAAATGTCTGGGGTTATCACAAAAACCTATTCTTTCCCCATTTGAATGGCTGAACGAACCAGAGGTAAGCCATTTCCCACTTTTTAGGACTACAAGCTGGCGAGCTCTGTGGCACTGTCTGTGCCAAAATGCCAGGGTTTCTAAAACTTGGTCCTCAGGAACCCAAGGGGTGCATGTTTTGTTTTTTGCCCTAGCACTACACAACTGATTAAATTAATCAACTGATCATCAAGCTAAAGCCACTGAAGGCCTCTATCATTCTCTATGGGGCTAACAACCTTTGAATATATATATATATATATATCAAATCTATGCTAACTTATGTTCTGTTAATTACTGATGTCCCCTTTAAGGATGGAGCGCCCTTGGTCATGCGCAGTGTTGTTCTATGTTATTCTGGTACTAACTCGTTTGAGTAAATGTGAAGCTCCAGTTCAATTGTTTGTATTCAGAGTCTATGTATATTACATAAATAAGTACTAAGTGTTAAGACACTACAATGGCGACGAGGATGATTACCTGCAGTGTGCATCACGAATACAGATGGAGTTCGTAGGAAGAGAGGAAGATTTTGACCCTGTAGCACAACAGCTAGCAAGCAGTGAAGACGAGGGGAGAGCTGACGAGAACGAGGCGGCAGATCAAAGACCCGTGGAGCCGGAGGTAAAGAGAATGGCTAGCATCGGAAAAATATATGTGTTTGATGACACGCAAGAAAACTGGGCAACTTACATTGAACGACTGGAACAGTACTGCATTGCAAACGACATTGCTGATAACAAAAGAGTACCAGCGTTGTTGAGTTTAATTGGCCCAAAAACATACAGTTTGTTAAGAGATCTGACTGCCCCTCTGAAGCCCTCAAATAAAACATTCACAGAGATTGTGGAGATATTACAAAAATCACCTAAACCACTCCTCATCGCGGAACGTTTTCCTTTCCACAAGCGAGATCAGAATGAGGGGGAAGGTGTTAGTACATATGTAGCAGAGTTAAAGAAACTGTCTGAACATTGCCAGTTTGGAGAGAACCTAAACATGAACATATTCAAAAACGTTTGCTCACAGAATCAGAGCTCACGTTTGCAAAGGCGGTTGAAATTGCTGTGGCTATGGAAATCGCGGCTAAAGGTGCATTTGAGTTGCAAAGTAAAAGAAGTACTGACCGGTCACAAATTTCCCTGCACAAGTTCTCACGCAGCCGACAGCGCCCCCGTGTGGCCGAAAAATGCAACAGGTGTGACAGATGGTCACAGAGCAGAAGACTGCCGTTTCAAAGACGAAATTTGTCACAAATGCAGTAGAAGGGGGCACATTCAAAGAGAATGCAAAGCAAAATTCAGTCACAACAGGAAAACTGAGAAAATTAAAGGGTCTGTGAATGCACTAGCAGAGAACAGTGGCAGTGATTCAGATGAATGATTAATTGGTACAATGGAGTTAAACACAGTGACTTCTCCCAGCAGTAGCATAATATGGGTAACACCAGATATCGAAGGCAAACCCCTCAAAATGGAGCTGGACACAGGATCTGCAGTGTCTATAATTTCCACTACCGTCTACAATGAGCACTTTAAGGCTATAAAGCTGAAGAACACAAATGTGTTGCTGATGACATACTCAGGAGAGAGATTGAGCCCAATGGGGGCGTTGCAGGTCAGAGTGCATTATGGGGGGCAAACACAGCAGTTACAGCTGTATGTGGTGCCTGGAACTGGCCCCCCATTATTTGGCAGGGAATGGCTTTCAAAAATAAAGCTGAACTGGTGTGACTTGAAAATGCTCCATTCGTTCCAGTCCAAAGAGAAAGGCACAGACCAAACACTGGAACACTTGTGGAAGAAATACAACACAGTTTTCAGTGATCAGATGGGAACAGTAAAAGGCTTCACATCAAAACTTGTACTAAGAGATGACGCAACAACAAAATTCTGCAAAGCCAGATCTGTTCCATACTCCCTGAGACCAAAGGTGGAAGCGGAAATCGATCACTTGCAGGATACAGGGATCCTGACGAAAGTGGACAGAAGCGAATGGGCCACACCCATAGTTCCTATTGTGAAGAAAGATAGGTCTGTTAGAATGTGTGGGGACTTCAAGGTAACTGTGAATTCAATGTTGCATGTGGACCAATACCCCCTACCACGTCTAGATGACATCTTTGCTGCACTAGCTGGTGGGAAACACTTCAGTAAAATCGATCTGAAACAGGCTTACCTGCAGCTACCGGTTGAAGAGAGCTCCAAACAGTACCTGACCATAAACACACACAAAGGTCTATACAGGTATAACCGCCTGGTTTTTGGCATTGCATCAGCCCCAGCCATTTGGCAACGAACTATTGACCCGATTTTGCAAGGAATCCCAGGAACCCAGTGTATCCTGGATGACATGATCATAACAGGATGCACCGACAAAGTGCACCTAGCTAACCTGGAAAAGGTCCTGAAAAGACTGAAAGAGTATGGTCTACAGGCAAACTTACAGAAGTGGGAGTTCTTCAAAGACAAGATTGTCTTCTGTGGACATGAAATTGACTGCAATGGATTGCACAAAACACAGGACAAAATCGAGGCAGTGGTACAGGCACCACGACCACAAAATATCACAGAAGTGAGATCTTTCACGGGACTGATCAATTACTATAGAAGATTCCTCCCAAACCTTTCAGCAGTACTCCAGCCTCTAAATCAGCTCCTGGAAAAGAATAGGACATTCCGAATTCACTGTATATAGAGTCTACAGACCTGACTTGAGTACTACCCACCCCACTTCGATTTCAGCACAATTTATTTTTCCTGAAACAGTGCTATATTTGTACCATAGTGTCCAGACACCTCATTTTAAAAACAGTGAAAGGCCGGCAACACTCTGTATTATTCACAGCCCGATGAAATGACATCATATATACATTCTACAGACCCTACTGAGTATTCCCTACATTACTTTTACTGCGGCACCCAGAATAGATTTTGCTCTATTAGCAATACTCCGTATTATTGAACAAAATTATAAACTTAACATGTCAAATGTTGGTCCCATGTTTCATGAGCTGAAATAAAACATATGACGTGTTCCATACACACAAAAAGCTTAGTTCTCTCAAATTGTAAACATCCCTGTTAGTGAGCATTTCTCCTCCAAGATAATCCATCCATCTGACAGGTGTGGCAAATCAAGAAGCTGATTAACCAGCATGATCATTACACAGGTGCACCTTGTACTGGGGACAATAAAAGGCCACTCTAAAATGTGCAGTTTTGTCACACAGCAATGCCATAGATGTTTTAAAGGAGCGTGCAATTGACATGCAGACTACAGGAATGTCCACCAGAGCTGTTGCCAGAGAATTGTGTTAATTTATCTACCATAAGCCACCTCCAACATCATTTTAGAGAATTTGGCACTAAGTCCAACTGGCCGCAAAACCTCAGACCACGTATAACCAAGCCAGTCCAGGACCTCCACATCCGGCTTCTTCACCTGCGGGATAGTCAGAGACCAGTCACCCGGACAGCTGATGAAACTGTGGGTTTGGACAACCATTGAATTTCTGAACAAACTGTCAGAAAACGTCCCACCTTCGATGGCCACTGTCACGCTGGAGAAGTGTGCTCTTCAAAGAAGAATCCCGGTTTCAGCTGTACCGGGCAGATGGCAGAGTGTGTATGGAGTTGTGTGGGCTAGCGGTTAGCTGATGTCAACATCGTGAACAGAGTGCCCCATGGTGGCAGTGGGGTTATGGTATGGGCAGGCATAAGCCAATATGTATTCCATGTACAATGATTAGCATTGGGGGCATTTATTTGACCATTATTTGACCATTTATTTGACCATCCTAAACCCCAAATCTAATGCAAATGTCACTTAAATATGAACAAATATTAATAATAGTTAATGTTTAGACAATTACTGTACATGTATCATAAATAAATACAGGTTAATTATAATTTTCTACTATTACGTGGGGGACTTATATTGGGACAATTTCTGAAATTCCGTAACCCGGAATTACTTTTTTTAGTGTTGCCGACGCAACGCTGATGTGATTAGCACTGCTTACATTAGCCTTGGAGAAAACGGAATCTTTGGAGTCTCTGTCCTGAAACGCCCCATTCATCAGCCTATACAGGAATCCTAGTGCAGTGTTCTCCTGTTGCAGAAAACATGTATTAGTTAAAAGCATAATAACAAACAAGACAAAGGAAAACATCAAAATTGCAACAGAGTAGCACGATCAACCCCTCACTGATGATAGGACATCTCCATTTAGAATTATAAAAAGGCCAATGAGTTTTTTTGCTGAAAAATGAAATCATTATGACATAAGTCGATACAATTATGCACTTCTGCAATACGCAACCAATTGCACACTTAACATGTCATACAAGAAGCCAGTCAGCCAAATGAAAACAGCCGCGTGGCTAGCTGCATTCCACAACAAACACAATTAGTTGGTAATCCTGCACGAGCGTTCAAACACTACGCAGTATTTTATTGTGATGAGGCACATAAAACGATAATTTTTAGGTACTTAAAAAAATATACATTCTAACTGATTTTATCTTTAAAGTTTGCTGAGTGGAAACGTACCTCAAAGACAGGTTTCACTTCTGACGCCATCGTAGCATGAACAGAAGCTTCTCATCCTCTCTCTTTGCTAGTGTGTGCAGTGAATTGCTGGTGCATCGCAATATCGCCCTCTGTCCGTACGGGAGTATAATGACATCTGGGAGTCACAAAATACATTTCCTTAAGAGATTCTATTATCCTCATGAAGTGGTCATACTACACAATTTTAGGCCAAACTCATCCCGAATTATTCACAGAAAATCATGTGATCCAACAAAATCAAAGTGGGATACGACAAAAGTTTTTAAACATTCAGATAGCAACATGATAATCGTGCATTTTAAACATACAGTGCCTTCGGAAAGTATTCACACCACTTTAATTTTTCCACATTTTGTTACGTTACAGCCTTACTCTATTTTTTAAATGTATTATTCCCTCATCAATCTACACACAATACCCCATAATGACAAAGCAAAACCAGTTTATTTTTGTTTTGCTAATAAAAAAATAAAATATCACATTTACACAAGTTTTCAGATCCTTTACTCAGTACTTTGTTGAAGCACCTTTGGCAGCGATTACAGCATCAAGTCTTCTTGGGTATGCCTATACAAGCTTGGCACACCTGTATTTGGGGTTTTTCCCATTCTTCTCTGAAGATCCTCTCAAGCTCTGTCACGTTGGATGGGGAGTGTTGCTGCACAGCTGCCAATTGAGGACTTGTGAGGCGTCCTTTTCTCAAACTAGACACTCTAATGTACTTGCCCTCTTGCTCAGTTGTGCACCGGGGCCTCCCACTCCTCTTTCTATTCTGGTTAGAGTCAGTTTGCGCTGTTCTGTGAAGGGAGTAGGACACAATGTTGTATGAGATCTTCAGTTTCTTGACAATGTCTCACATGGAATAGCCTTAATTTCTCAGAACAAGAATAGACAGATGAGTTTCAGAAGAAAGTTCTTTGTTTCTGGCATTTTTGAGCCTGTAATCGAACCCACAAATACTGATGCTCCAGATACTCAACTAGTCTAAAGGCCAGTTTTATTGCTTCTTTAATCAGCAGAACACTTTTCAGCTCTGCTAACATAATTGCAAAAGGGTTTTCTAATGATCAATTAGCCTTTGAAAATAATAGTAGTGAAGACATCACAACTATCAAATAACACAGATGGAATCATGTAGTAACCAAAGAGGTGATAAACAAATCAAAATATATTTTACATTTGAGATTCTTCAAAGTAGCCACCCTTTGCCTTGATGACAGCTTTGCACACTCTTGGAATTCTCTCAACCAGCTTCATGAGGTGAAATGCATTTTAATTAACAGGTGTGCATTGTTAAAGTTCATTTGTTGAATTTCTTTCCTTAATGCGTTTGAGCCAATCAGTTGTTTTGTGACAAGGTAGAGGTGGTCTACAGAAGATAGCCCTATTTGGTAAAAGACCAAGTCAATATTATGTCAAGAACAGCTCAAAAATGTAAAGACAAATGACAGTCCATCATTACTTTAAGACCCAGATTTACTTCTGCTGCAGAGAATACGTTCTTTAGAGGTAACTGCACCTCAGATTGCAGCCCAAATAAATGCTTCACAGAGTTCAAGTAACAGACACATCTCAATATCAACTGTTCAGTGGAGACTGTGTGAATCAGGCCTTCATTGTCAAATTGCTGGACGAAAAACGCTACTAAAGGACCTATAAGAAGAAAGGGGTTGCTTGGGCCAAGAAACACGAGCAATGGACTTTTTTCCAAAATATAGTCCAAAATATAGATTTTTGGTTCCAACCACCATATCTTTGTGAGACGCAGAATAGGTGAATGGATGATCTCCGCATGTGTCGTTCCCACCGTGAAGCACGGAGGAGGAAGTGTGATGGTGTGAGGGTGCTTTGCTGGTGTCACTGTCTGAGATTTATTTAGAATTCAAGGCACACTTAACCAGCATGGCTACTACAGCATTCTGAAGCGAAACGCCATCACATCTGGTTTGCGCTTAGTGGGACTATCATTTGTTTTTCAACAGGACAATGACCCAACACACCTTCAAGCTGTGTAACGGCTATTTGACCAAGAAGGAGAGTGATTGAGTTCTGCATCAGATGACCTGGCCTCCACAATCACCCGACCTCAACCCAATTGAGATGGTTTGGGATGAGTTGGACAACAAGTGCTCAGCATATGTGGGAACTCTTTCAAGACTGTTGGAAATGCATTCGTCATGATGCTGGCTGAGAGAATGACAAGAGTATGCAAAGCTGTCATGAAGGCAAAGGGTGGCTATTTGAGTAATCACAAATATTTTTAGTTTAACACTTTTTTGGTTACTACATGATCTCATATGTGTTATTCCATGATTTTGATGCCTTTACTATTATTCTACAATGTAGAATTCTACGACCGACCGACCGGACGGACAGACGGACAGACACACAGACAGACACACAGACAGACACAGAGCTGAAGATGGTCCTGCTGAGATACAGAAGAGCTGGAAAGAGTTCAGCAGGAAACACCATCTTGGGCAGAGAGGAGTTTGACCTGAGGACAGCTGCTCAGTGTGTGAAGAGACAGGGAGAAGTAGCACAGAGGCAAGTCACATTGCCACTGTAGTGTAGTCCTGAACTGGTTTAAACAGGAGATTGTGCTCAGTGTGTCTCTGTGTCCTCCAGGATCTTACACTCTCCTCCTGGTCATAGCAGTCTGTATACTTCTGGCCCTTCCTTGGACACTGTGCTAACAAACCTCCAAACGAGCTTCAATGCCATACAACACTCCTTCCGTGGCCTAAAACTTCTCTTAAACGCTAGTAAAACCAAATGCATGCTCTTCAACCGTTCGCTGCCCGCACCTGCCCGCCCAACTAGCATCAGCACCCTGGACGGTTCTGACCTAGAATATGTGGACAACTATAAATACCTAGGTGTCTGGCTAGACTGTTAACTCTCCTTCCAGACTCATATTAAACACCTCCAATCCAAAATCAAATCTAGAATCGGCTTTCTATTTCGCAACAAAGCCTCCTTCACTCACGCCGCCAAACTTACCCTAGTAAAACTGACTATCCTACCGATCCTCGACTTCGGCGATGTCATCTACAAAATAGCTTCCAATACTCTACTCAGAAAACTGGATGCAGTTTATCACAGTGCCATCCGTTTTGTAACTGGAACGAATTGCAAAAATGGCTGAAGCTGGAGACTTATATTTCCCTCACCAACTTTAAACATCAGCTATCTGAGCAGCTAACCGATCGCTGCAGCTGTACATAGTCCATCTGTCAATAGCCCACCCAATCTACCTACCTCATCCCCATATTGTTTTTATTTACTTTTCTGCTCTTTAGCACACCAGTATCTCTACTTGCACATCATCATCTGCTCATTTATCACTCCAGTGTTAATCTGCTAAATTGTAATTCTTCACTACTATGGACTATTTATTGCCTACCTCCTCATGCCTTTTGCACACACTGTATATAGACTTTCTTTTTTCTACTGTATCAGTGACTTGTTTGTGTTATTGGCTTGTTTATTGTTTATTCCATGTTATTCCATGTGTAACTCTGTGTTGTTCTGTGTCACACTGCTTTGCTTTATCTTGGCCAGGTCACAGTTGTAGATGAGAACTTGTTCTCAACTAGCCTACCTGGTTAAATAAAGGTGAAATAGAAAATAAATCAAGTCAATGATTCATTCACTGAGAAACAGAGTAGTAGAGGAACACCTGGAGCTTCTCAGTGAGAGAGTCTGGAGTCACACTATTGTGCTGTTCACCACTTGGGAGACTCAACCATTGAGCGGCACATTGAGAGTGAAGGGAAGGTCCTCCAGTGGCTTGTTAAAAAATGATGTCACAGAGCTGCTGGAGAAGAAAGACGGTGACGGTGTCAGGAAACAGAGGAGGCGGTGTCAGGAAACAGAGGAGGCGGTGTCAGGAAACAGAGGAGGCGGTGTCAGGAAACAGAGGAGGCGGTGTCAGGAAACAGAGGAGGCCATTATTAGATAAAGAGAAAGAGACTAGAGAAGAAAGAAGAGAGAAAGAAGGTAGAGGAAGAGAGAGCAAAACAGAGACTGATGAAGGTTCAGGAACAGAGAGAGACCCTCAGATCACTAATAGATAAGACATACTTATTAAATTCTACCCCCTTAATAATGTAGACTACCTAACGGGATATAGTGGAGCAGGTTGAGAGCTTCAAGTTCCTTGGTGTTTATATCACCAATAAACTAACATGGTCCAAGCACACCAAGACAGTCGTAAAGAGGGCACGACAAAACCTATTCCCCCTCAGGAGACTGAAAAGATTTGGCATGGGTCCTCAGATCCTCAAAAGGTTCTACAGCTGCACCATCGAGAGCACTGGTTGCATCACTGCCTGGTATGGCAACTGCTCAGCCTCCGACCGCAAGGCACTACAGAGGATAATGCGTATGGCCCAGTACATCACTAGGGCAAAGTTTCCTGCCATCCAGGACCTCTATACAGTGAGGGAAAAAAGTATTTGATCCCCTGCTGATTTTGTACGTTTGCCCACTGACAAAGAAATGACAGTCTATAATTTTAATGGTAGGTTTATTGGAACAGTGAGAGACACAATAACAACAAAAAATCCAGAAAAACGCACGTCAAAAATGTTATAAATTGATTTGCATTTTAATGAGGGAAATAAGTATTTGACCCCCTCTCAATCAGAAAGATTTCTGGCTCACAGGTGTCTTTTATACAGGTAACGAGCTGAGATTAGGAGCACACTCTTAAAGGGAGTGCTCCTAATCTCAGGTTGTTACCTGTATAAAAGACACCTGTCCACAGAAGCAATCAATCAATCAGATTCCAAACTCTCCACCATGGCCAAGACCAAAGAGCTCATCAAGGATGTCAGGGACAAGATTGTAGACCTACACAAGGCTGGAATGGGCTTCAAGACCATCGCCAAGCATGGTGAGAAGGTAACAACTGTTGGAAGAAACACAAAATAACTGTCAATCTCCCTCAGCCTGGGGCTCCATGCAAGATCTCACCTTGTGGAGTTGCAATGATCATGAGAACGGTGAGGAATCAGCCCAGAACTACACGGGAGGATCTTGTCAATGATCTCAAGGCAGCTGGGACCATAGTCACCAAGAAAACAATTGGTAACACTACGCCGTGAAGGACTGAAATCCTGCAGTGCCCGCAAGGTCTCCCTGCTCAAGAAAGCACATATACATGCCCGTCTGAAGTTTGCTGATGAACATTTGAATATCTCAGAGGACAACTGGGTGAAAGTGTTGTGGTCAGATGAGACCAAAATGGAGCTCTTTGGCATCAACTCGCCGTGTTTGGAGGAGGAGGAATGCTGCCTATGACCCCAAGAACACCATCCCCACCGTCAAACATGGAGGTGGAAACATTATGCTTTGGGGGTGTTTTTCTGCTAAGGGGACAGGACAACTTCACCGCATCAAAGGGACGATAGACGGAGCTATGTACCGTCAAATCTTGGGTGAGAACCTCCTTCCCTCAGCCAGGGCATTGAAAATGGGTCGTGGATGGGTATTCCAGCATGACAATGACCCAAAACACACGGCCAAGGCAACAAAGGAGTGGCTCAAGAAGAAGCACATTTAGGTCCTGGAGTGGCCTAGCCAGACTCCAGACCTTAATCCCATAGAAAATCTGTGGAGGGAGCTGAAGGTTCGAGTTGCCAAACGTCAACCTTGAAACCTTAATGACTTTGAGAAGATCTGCAAAGAGGAGTGGGAGAAAATCCCTCCTGAGATGTGTGCAAACCTGGTGGCCAACTACAAGAAACATCTGACCTCTGTGATTGCCAAGTACTAAGTCATGTTTTGCAGAGGGGTCAAATACTTATTTCCCTCATTAAAATGCAAATAAATGTATAACATTTTTGACATGCATTTTTCTGATTTGTTTTGGTTATTCTGTCTCTCACTGTTAAAATAAACCTACCATTAAAATGATAGACTTTGTCAGTGGGCAAATGAACAAAATCAGCAGGGGATCAAATACTTTTTTCCCTCACTGTACCAGGCGGCGTCAGAGGAAGGCCCTAAAAATTGTCAGACTCCAGCCATCCTAGTCATAGACTGTTCTCTCTGCTACCGCACGGCAAGTGGTACCGGAGTGCCAAGTCTAGGTCCAAGAGGCTTCAAACCAGCTTCTACCCTCAAGCCATAAGACTCCTGAACACCTAATCAAATGTCTACCCAGAATATTTGCATTGCCCCCCCCCCCCCCCTCTTTTACACCGCTGCTACTCTCTGTTGTTATCATCTATGCATAATCACTTTAATAACTCAACCTACATGTACATATTACCTCAACTAACCGGTGCCCCTGCATATTGACTCAGTACCGGTACCCGCCTGTATATAGTCTTGCTATTGTTATTTTACTGCTGCTCTTTAATGACTTGTTACTTTTGTTTCTTATTCATATATATATTTTTAAATATACTGTATATAAACTGCATTGATGGTTAGGGACTCGTAAGTAAGCATTTCACTGTAAGGCGCATGTGACTAATAACATTTTGTGATATATAATGTCATATAAACAGCAATAATGTCTAACTTTTTCCTCAGAGCATGGTACAGATAAGTCATTGTACACACCTATGTTAACTTTAGTGTTTTTATAACTCTCAGATGATTAAAACATATTGCACGTGTCCAAATAATGATTTGCTTTGTGTCCCATGGGGTTGTTCCATGGGAATTTACAACAACAAAAAACGTTGTTCCCTTAGTGGAAACTCCTGAGCTGGTTAAACAGGAGATTGTGCTCAGTGTGTTTCTATGTCCCCCAGGATCCCACACTCTCCTCCTGGTCATATGAGGGGATCATTCATTCACTGAGAAACACAGAAGATCAATAGAGGAACGCCTGGATCTTCTCAGTGAGAAAGTCTGGAGTCACACTATAGTGCTGTTCACCTATGGGGACTGTCTGGGAGACACAACCATTGAGCAGCACATTGAGAGAAGGGGAGGCCCTCCAGTGGCTTGTTGAGAAATGTGGAAACAGTTATCATGTCCTGAATAATGAGAACAGGGGTGATGTCACTCACGTCACAGAGCTGCTGGAGAAGATGGAGGACATGGTGGCAGGAAAGAGAGGTGGTGTGTTTCAGCCTAATGAAGAGGAGCAGGAACAATCTGCAATAATCAGGAAGACAGACAGCATGAAGGGGCTTCCTCCAGTCAGTAAGAAACATTCTAGCGGACCTGTATTAATATACTAAACTGTATAACTTTAATTGATTGCATATAGTCTTTACTTGCTTGAACTGCTTTATGTCCAGATTTTTTTTTACTTGGTCGGGTCGCTCAAAAAGGATACATACTGTAGCTTTAAGTACACATACATTTTATGTAATTCATTCAGCATTTAACTAGGTTTGAACTACCATTGACCTTATGTTGTTTTTCTCAATCACATACAAGCATAGTTTGGAACAATGTTGTCGGTTTTCAAAACTGCGTTCACAAGACACCAAACTATTTGGCATTTTACAAAACAATACAGGCCTGATTCAGATTTAGGAAATGTACTCTTTCCCATGCACATCTTTCCTACGCACTTCTCAGTAGTTGGTATTCAGACTTACCTTATGCAGGTGTGTAATGTGCTTTGCAGGCCTGGTTCTCTTGTGTGCGCTGAATACATTTTAATTCAACCACTGAAAACCCGCCCACTTGCTGGCCAACAGACTTTCTCATGGAATTTTCATTTAATAGGGTTTTCAGTACATCCCTTTAAATACGGTGTACCTCTTAATTAGACTTTTGTCGACACCAGAAAACAACCTAGTCGACAACCTAGTTGTCATTCAACTGAAATGTGTCTTCCGCATTTAACCCAACCCCTCTGAATCGGAGCGGTGCAGTGGGCTGCCTTAATAGACACACGTCATCGGCGCCCGGGGAACAGAGTTCAGTATATAGGGATCAGTGAAAGAAAGCAATCTAAATATAAGAATATTCAGCTCCATTTCTGCACCAACTGGCAGATAAAAAAATACTCTTGATTTTGTACATTTTTTGGACAAATTTGAAGGTTAGGAAAGTTTGTATGTATGAATCATAATAAAAAAAAAACAGGTTTGGAGACTCTTCACCCACAAAATATATTGATGAATAAAAAAAGTGGTTTGATTCATCCTGAAAATTGTCATATTCAATTTCAATACATTAAATATTGGAAGGTGGAAAAAAGTGTACAATATGGGTTGAACAATAGTCCTATTAATCTAGCCTAATCATGGGACTGTATGGCAGCGATTACAGCCTCGATTCTTCTTGGGTATGACGCTACAAGCTTGGCACACCTATTTAAGGAGTTTCTCCCATTCTTCTCTGCAGATCCTCTTAAGCTTTATCAGGTTGGATGGGGTGCGTCGCTCTACAGCTATTTTCAGGTTTCTCCAGTGATGTTCGATCGGGTTCAAGTCCGGCCTCTGGCTGGGCCACTCAAGGACATTCAGAGACTTCTCCCAAAGCCACTCTTGGGTTGTCTTGGCTGTGTGCTTAGGATCATTGTCCTGTTGGAAGGTGAACATTCACCCCAGTCTGAGGTCCTGAGCGCTCTGCAGCAGATTTTCATCAAGGATCTCTCTATACTTTGCTCCGTTCATCTTTCTCTCGATCCTGACTAGTCTCCCAGTCCCTGCCACTGAAAAACATCCCCACAGCATGATGCTGCCACCACCATGCTTCACCATAGGGATGGTGCCAGGTTTCCTCCAAACGTGACTCTTGGCATTCAGGCCAAAGTTTTCAATCTTGGTTTCATCAGACCAGAGAATTTTGTTCTCATGGTCTGAGAGTCCTTTAGGTGCCTTTTGGCAAACTCCAAGTGTAATCTTCCGGTTACTAGTCCAACACTCTAACCACTAGGCTACCCTGCCGCGTTCAAACAATGACCCAAGCCCAGATCAGCTAATCCCTAACATAGTGGCAAATATACAATACGCCAGGGTTGTTGGTAGACACAATAAAGGTAACCTAATTGATGTCTCTCTAACTGTACTGAATGCCTCTGCTGATCCTACAGCTATTGTATGCAGTAATCATGTGCTTATGAACCAGATTTATACTGTTAGCACTGAGGCGGTGTGCCCTAGAAGGAAGTCCACTGTCTGCAGCTCACCCTGCACTAACATAAATAACATGGACATATCTACTTCTGCTAAGCTCCCCAGTAAAGCAATGAAAACAAGTAAGCATCCCAGAAGAAAAGTGCTCAAAACAGCCCACGTTAACATATGTAGCTTAAGAAACAAGGTTCATGAAATCAATAATTTGCTAGTTACAGGTGACATTCATAATCTGACTATATCTGAAATTCACTTAGATAATACCTTTGATGATAGAGTTGTATTGTAGCAATACAAGGTTATAACATTTACATGAAATACCAATGGTGGAGGTGTTGCTGTTCATAATCAGAACCACATTCCTGTGAAGGGGCTCCCGAGTGGTGCAGCGGTCTAAGGCACTGCATCTCAGTGCTTGAGGCGTCACTACAGACACCCTGGTTCAATTCCAGGCTGTATCACAACCAGCTGTGATTGGGCGTCCCACAATTTACCCAGCGTTGTCCGGGTTTGGCCAGGGTAGGCCGTCATTGTAAATAAGAATTTGATCTTAACTGACTTGCCTAGTTAAATAAAGGTTAAATAAATTTAAAATATAAAGATTTGAGATGACCTCATGTTAAATACTGTTGAAGTAATATGGCTACAGGTTCATCTGCCTCACCTAAAGCCTATTCTTGTGGGAAGCGGCAAGAGACCAACTGCTAACAGTCAGTATCTGGATAACATGTGAAATGCTTGACAATGTATGCAATATTAACAGAGGTAGATTTTCTGGGTGATTTAAATAGACTGGCTTTCATCAAGCTGCCCACTCAAGAAACAACTTCAAACTAACCAGTGCCTGCAACATGGTTCAGGTTATCAATCAACCCACCAGGGTAGTTACAAACAGCACAGGAATGAAATCAACATGCATTGATCACATCTTTACTAATGCTACAGAAATTAGCTTGAAAGCAGTATCCAGATCCATCGGGTGTATTGATCACAATATAGGAGCTATACCTAGGAAAACCAAAGTTCCAAAGTCTAGGCCTAATATTGTGTATGAGAGGACATACAATACGTTTTGTAGTGATTCCTATTTTGTTCATGTAAAGAATATTTGTTGGTCCATGGTGTGTAATGAGTAAACAGATGTTGCACTTGGCACATTTAAATGGCTTATTCCAGTTACTAATAAGCACACACCCATTAAGAAAATGACTCTAAAAACTGTAAAATCCCAGTGGATTGATGAGGAATTTAACAATGTTATGGTTGTGAGGGATGAGGCACAAGGAATGGCAAATAAGTCTGGGAGCACAGCCAATTGGCAAACGTATGGCAAATTGACAAATCATGTGAATAAAAAGAAGAATAAACTACACTATGAAACAAAGATAAATGACATGAAGAATGATAGTAAAAAGCTTTGGAGCACCTTAAATGAAATTTTTGGGGAAAAAAGCTAACTCAGCTACATCATTAATTTAATCAAATGGCTCATTCATCACAAAACCAACTGATATTGCAAACTACTTTAATGATTATTTCATTGGCAAGATAATCAAACTTAGGCATGACATGCCAGCAACAAACACTGACACTACACATTCAAGTATATCTGACCAAATTAATTAAAGACAAGCATTGTAATTTAGAATTCCGTAAAGTGAGTGTGGAAGAGGTGAAAAAATGATTGTCCATCAACAATGACAAGCCACTGGAGTCTGACAACTTGGAGGGAAAATTACTGAGGATAATAGTGGATGACATGGCAAATAGGAAGTGTGTGCCCCCAGACTTGGAGGGAAGAAAAAGTAATCAACCCTTAGTAAATTTTAAAAAAAATTGTGTTTGACCAGATACAATGCTATTTTACAGTAAAAAATTTTTATAAACTTTCAGCATGCTTATAGGGAAGGACATTCAACAAGCACAGCACTTACACAACTGACTGATTGGTTGAAAGAAATTGACAAATTGATAAAAATATTGGGGGGGCTGTTTTGTTAGACTTCAGTGCGGCTTTGACATTATCATAGTCTGCTGCTGGAACAACATGTGTGTTATGGCTTTACACCCCCTGCTATATTGTGAATAAAGAGCTACCTGTCTAACAGAACACAGTGTTCTTTAATGAAAGCCTCTCCAACACAATCAGGAATTCCCCATGGAAGCTGTCTAGGCCCCTTCATTTATTTCAATCTTTACTAATGAAATGCCACTGACTGAGTAAAGCCAGTATGTCTATGCATGCGTATGACTCAACACCATACATATCAGCTACTACAGCGACTGAAATGACTGCAACCCTTATAGAGCTGCAGTTAGTTTTAGAGTGGTTGGCAAGGAATAAGTTAGAAATATTTAGGACTAAAACTAAAAGCATTGTATCTGGGACAAATCATTCACTAAACCCCAACTAAATCCTGTAATAAATAATGTGGAAATTGAGCAAGTTGAGGTGACTTAACTGCTTGGAGTAACCCTGGATTGTAAACGGTCATGGTGAAAACATATTGATACAACAGTAGCTAAGATGGGGATAAGTATGTCCATGATAAAGCACTGCTCTACCTTCTTGACAGCACTATCAACAAGGCAGGTCCTACAGGACCTAGTTTTGTCGCACCTTGACTACTGTTTAGTCGTGTGGTCAGGTGCCACAAAAAGGGACTGGGGAAAATTGCAATTGGCTCAGAACAGGGCAGCACAGCTGGCCCTTGGATGTACACAGAGAACTAATTATAATAATATGCATGTCAATCTCTCCTTTGTCAAAGTAGAGGAGAGATTGACTTCATCACTACTTGTATTTATGAGAGGTTGAATGCAACGTTGAATTAAACATATTGAATGCACCGAGCTGTCTGTTTGAACTACAGCTCGGACACACATGCATACCCCACAAGACATGCCGTAAGAAGTCTCTTCACAGTCCCCAAGTCCAGAAGAGACTATGGGAGGCACACAGTACTACATAGAGCCATGACTCCAAGGAAATCAATTCCACATCAAGTAACTGATGAAAGCAGTAAAATTGTATTTATTTAAAAACACATAAAAATACACCTTATGGAACAGCAGGGACCGTGAAGCAGCACAAACATAGGCACAGACATGCATACACACACACGATAACATAAGCACCGTACACATGGATTTTGTACTGTAGATATGGGGTAGTGGTTAGAGTAGGTGCCTGAGGGAACACTGTTGTGAAAATGTTTTTAAACTGCCTTAATGTTGCTGGAGCCCAGGAAGGGTAGCTGCCGCCTTGGATCCATAATAAATACAATCTGTGGGACCTTATATAGGCAGCTGTGTGCCTTTCCAAATCATGTCCAATCAATTTAAATTTACCACAGGTGCATCCAGTTTACACGAATCATCCTTGAGATGTTTCTTCAACTTGTTTGGAGTCCATCCACTTGGAGTTTGCCAAAAGGCACCTAAAGGACTCTTAGACCACGTGAAACCAGATTCTCTGGTCTGATGAAACCAAGATTGAACTCTGGCCTGAATGTCAAGCGTCACATCTGGAAGAAACCTGGTACCATCCCTAAGGTGAAGCATGGTGGTGGCAGAATCATGCTGTGGGGATGTTTTTCAGAGGTAGAGACTGGGAGACTAGTCAGGATCGATGGAAAGATGAATGGAGCGAAGTACAGAGACATCCTTGACGGGGGCACACAGCCAAGACAACGCAGAAGTGGCGTCGGATAAGTGTCTGAACCCGATCGAACATCTCTGGAGAGACCTGAAAATATCTGTGCAGCAACGCTCCCCATCCAACCTGACAGAGCTTGAGAGGATCTGCAGAGAATAATGGGAGAAACTCCCCAAATACAGGTGTGCCAAACTCGTAGCGTCATACACAAGAAGACTCGATGCTGTAATCGTTGCCAAAGGTGCGTCAACAAAGTACTGAGTAAAGGGTCTGAATACTTACGTAAATGTTTGTTAGTTTTATTAAATGTTTTGTTTTGTCATTATCAGGTATTGTGCGTATATTGACCAAGGGAAAAAAATCTATTTAATCCATTTTAGTATAAGGCTGTAATGTAACAAAATATGGAAAAAGGTAAGATGTCTAAATACTTTATTGTATTTCAAGTTTTGCAAAAGTGGGTCTAAGATATGAAATCCAGATGCAAAGGCAAGAAAATGATCAGACATTCTGAAAACGTATTTAAGAATTTGACCATAGTTGTTTTCCTATAGATCCACCACAGAGTCAGACCAGCTCAGGACCCACAGGAAGCAGAGACTAGGGTCTAAAGAAGTTGAGAGCAAGGAGCAAAGATATATTTGATCCAAACAGTGAGCGTTACAGTTCTGACTAACCCTGGAGCAGAATCTATATTCTTAGTATTGTCAATTGCCCAGCTCCCATCCGCTGAGAAACATGTAGACCGCCATTGTTTTGTTCCACTGTGAGTGGAGATGACATTTCTGAGCAGTCTCGGAGAAGCTCTGCATACGACTCCCTGACATCACCCACAGCATCTGAACACCGCTCTGCGTTTGGGTCAGAGTTATAGAACCCCATCCCCAAGGTCCTCTGAGTTCTATAGCTGAGGCTGGGAGAAGTTCAGAGACCAAAGAAGATCCAGGAGAAGCCATGGAGAGACACAGGGTGCTGTAGTCTGACCAGACCCTGAGACATGAGAAGTGCTCCATCTACATCTCACACTTTCAATGGGAAACTCCTCCTAGTGTACCTCCTGACATTCTTTTCTGTGGCCAGGACAGAACACAAATACTGATTCCATTGAGCTTTGAGGCTGTCAGATCTTAGCAAATTCTCGAAATAGTTTAAATGTTGACCTTTGAATAATAAACGGGATTACATTTACTCAGTCTGACAATTACTCTTAAATCAAATTAGTTTAACTTTGTTGCTTATTTTTTTCCACAAGAATCACTTAAGTTCAATTATGTTCATGTGGAATTTGAATATGATAGAACTAGGAGCCTTTGCTTCAGGAGGTTGTGACTGAATATATTGATGGATGTATTCATGGAAGTCTTTGAAGTGATGGCTTTGATGGTGTAGCCTAGCCTCTCTGTATGTAAGGCAGATGTATATCACTGTTTCACTATCTAATAAAACAAATCAAACTGAAAATCAGGGATGAGGAAAAGAGTTTTACACTTTCGTGGAAATCTTTTATTTTACATCTAAATTAAACACATAGGTCTGTCGGTTTATCCAAAAACACATTCACTATGAATAACTAAACCAGATTCAACTAAATCAGTTAAATCATTTCAACAAGATCACAGTAATAACAAGCCAGACAAGATAAGCATTGAACAACATTTTAAATAATTAGAAAGGACCATGGTGACATTTGTCCCATGCATAAAAAGCATTTTGACACAAGTCAAGACAGTACATAAGGCAGTAATTTAATACTGCAACTAGAGCTTGAATTTAAAAAAAAAATGTATTACTAACTTTACCACACTGCAGAGTATTGTGATGTGGTCTTCCACAGTTCAGTGCTGTTTTGTGAGGAAAATGTCACCCTCTGGGCCACATAAAATCTGAGATCAAAGATCATGGGGAAGTCTAAGTCATTGACTTTCCAACAAAACAAACCAACATAAGTGTCAACAGGTCAGTCTAGAAACACAGGAAGACACGTCTTATGTGCCGATTAGAGGAAAGTAATATTAATAAATGCTTATAGGTTTACTAAATTTGATCAATTACCTGGATGAGTTGAACCTCTGCTATCAACAACCTCAACTTGTATAGATTGTGCATTTGGCCCCAGCTTCTTCCTGCAGTCCTCCAGCTGTACTCGAACTCTCTTGAGAGGCAGCAGTATCCTCCGAGCTCCACTGTTACAGCCAGGACTCAGTAATTTCCTGCAGTCCTTCAGCAGTACGGTCACCCTCTTGAGGGGCGAATTGGGATCAGGTTGGTGGGGAAGACACAGGCTGGGACTGTCCTCACAATCCTAAAATAAAAAACAACATAAACAAACACTGTAGGTGGTGTCAAATGGAACAATATACATTGATGAACTACATCATTTTGTAATGTATGCTTACTACGCTACCTCCTCGAGTTTCATAGACTCTGCATTTGGCCCCAGCAGGTTAATGCAGTCTTCCAGCAGCAGTGCAAGAGGCGGCAACGTGCACTGAGCTCCACTGTTACAGTCAGGACCCAGTGTGACCGTAGGTTCAGGATCAGGTTGGTAGGGAAGAGACAGGCTGGCACTGTCCTCACAATCCTAGAATAATAACAACAGATATTATGTAGGCTTGTCAAGTTCAATATCTGTATAGAACAAACACTAGATTTCTGAAAGGGTGTAGCAAGAGGGACATTATTGAATTGCGGTGGCACATGGCATTTTGGAAAAATGTACATCAACTAATATGGCAGCTTAATGACTAAATATTTTACCTTTATGACAACATTGTGCCACCAGCAAGGTAGTAATACATTTTAGGTAAATCAAAAAACTAATTTTATGGAGACCAGAGATGCTCAAATTGAAGGTCATTAAGCCTTTAAAGATCAATAACTAAAGTAATATGATTAGTAACTTTTATCACAATGTCATTTCATTTAAATTGAGTAACACCAATTGACACTTTGGTTATAGACACCAAATTGTCAATGGAATTATCAAATTTATGACATAAAAGGATGTGATTATCTTGTTTTTTTCTAGACCCCTCCCCCGATAGAGTTAATACTCAGGATCCTTCTTTGTAAAGAGCGATTTAAGGCAGAAACACCAGTGACAAAACTAAGGGACATATTATATTTTGTAATAAATTAAATTAGGTATTTGGAATAGACTTTGTTTTAATTTATTTAAATACTGGTTTACATTCTAGCATTCAAAATAATAGATACTATATC
Organism: Oncorhynchus mykiss; assembly: GCF_057628025.1. Taxonomy (NCBI): domain Eukaryota; kingdom Metazoa; phylum Chordata; class Actinopteri; order Salmoniformes; family Salmonidae; genus Oncorhynchus; species Oncorhynchus mykiss. Next base: position 59,499,464 of record NC_143040.1, read on the forward strand.
CCTAAATCATGTCACTACAACTACTGGGACAAGCCAACCCCTTAGTAAAATGTCTGAACATCATTGATGAAAAGTTCAATATCAACAAAAACATTTATGTTCTGTAACTGTTAGTCATTTTAAAGTGTTTTACATGGTTGCAAATTCCACCACAATTCAAGAACAACCCAAGTCTTATCTTTGGGAAATGACACACACATGAAGAGGATAAGCTAGCAAACCCAACAAGGTCTTTGCATTGGTGAAAAGTAGCTATCATATTCCTGCAAAAGAGTGCACTAGCTAGCTATCTTTTCTTTATGGGCTGTTGGAGGAAGCCTCCCAGGACAAGCTTCGCTTGGTAACATTCCTGTAAAGTCAACCAGCAAGCTACAATTCGACCTATGTTAAGGCAGGGCAAACCCGTTCTGGTGATTTCTGGTATATCAAATCAAAAATTGTATTTGTCACATGCACCGAATACAACAGGTGTAGTAGACCTTATAGTGAAATGCTTACTTACAAGCCCTTAACCAACAATGCAGTTAATACTTTAACACTTATTTGTCTTTACTCAATAAAAAATAAATATAATACATTTTTAAAAAGAATAGAAAAACAACAAATAAGGTTAGTTGAGGTAAGAGGTAATATGTACATGTAGGTAGAGGTGAAGTGATGATGCATAGATAATAAAACAGTAGCAGCAACGTAAAAATGGGGGGATAACTCTGGGTCTTAATTGAAAAGGATGCTGCTGCCAGTTGACATTCCTACATGATTCCATATGTTATTTCATAGCTTATGTTTTCACTATCATTCTACAATGTAGAAAACAGTAACAAATAAAGTGTATGTCCAAACTGTTGACTGGTACATGTGCAGCAGTAATCATATTACTTGTAAAAAAAAATTAAGAGAAGCTTTTAATTAAACTGCACACACACCAAAACAGAAAGAAACACTGCTTTGTCAATCACTCATATCAATTATCACTTTGAAATCAATTTGCACGAGTGGGATTGCACATCCTGTTAACACAGCTCAAAAACCACACGGAATCTGGGAATAATGTATACCTCACTGGTTAGAGGACAACATGTAGAAGACAGCTAGCTACATTTTGAAGTGCGGCATTTTGATTCAAGTGGGTCGCCAACACCGTAAATGTAACACCATGCCCAACCCACCATCATGCGCAAATTGATTTTGTCTCCTCACAACACGCCGGTTGAAATATCAAAACAAACTAAACCAATTATATTAATTTGGGGACAGGTCGAAAGGCATTAAACATGTATGGCAATTTAGCTAGCTAGCGTGCTGTTGCTAGCTAATTTGCCTGGAATATAAACAGAGTTATTTTACCTGAAATGCACAAGGTTCTCTACTCCGACAATTAATCCACACATAAAACAATCAACCGAAACATTTATAGTCATCTCTCCTCCTTCCAGGCCTTTTCTTCTTTGGACTTTATATGATAGCAACACACTTTCAAAATAAGGTGTATTACCACAATCGACCTCAGTTCATCTTTCAAACACCCACGTGGGTATAGCCAATGAGGAGATGGCACGTGGGTATATGCTTCTAAAAGCCAATGAGGAGAGGTAGGTCTTGCATTGCGTTCAAATAGAAGCAACTTCTATTTTAGCGCCTGGCAATGCATAAGAGTAGTGTGGGTGCAATGATTGAATAACATGCATGTGTAAATGTATTTTTGTAACAAATGACCAAACAGGGGTGTAGCACTGTTTCAACCTTATTCAAAGGCCACATGGAAACTTGCAATAGCCTCTACATGATTGGTTAGATTAGCATTTGTACAAGGCTTCTATCAATATTTTGGAATGGCAGATGTTGATTTCAGGAGGCTGCAATCAAGGAAAATGGAACAAACAACTTTTCCTGTTAGTTAATGTCAACAAACAACGACCTGCCAATCAACAGTGACAACTGCTGGTTGCTATTTAAGTGATGGTTTGACTTTAAAAATCAGTCTATTGATATGTGGCCAGTGACAAGTGACTTTGACACTCGTCAACGTTAAAACATCGCTTGCCTTACGGTTTTAGAAACATAAAGAACTATTTCATATCAGCGAGAAATAATAACAATAAACATGTTAAATTACTACACACCTTTACAGGGTTAGTTTTTCCACACGGCCATGTTACATCGCTTGTTTAGGGAAGACCTAGGTGGCCACCTGTGTTAATTACCACCTACCTCACTGATATGAAAGATAAGGGGGAAATCAGCATATGTTTAGAAAATCGGTTTGAAAGCAATAATTGACGTTTCTAAACTTAAAACGCAGTTTCGGAATTGTAGTTCTCATGGAGCCAACCATGGACGAATGTAACCACAGAAAACCCTATGTATGAACAATTAGGGTTTGTTTGAGAGCTGTGACCCCCCCAGTGCTTATGACAAAGTAGACAGTACAAAAACAAAGATATTGTTTTTAGGCAATTGATATTTTGGAATCGTATTAAATAAACTTGAATAGTAACATCACCAATCTGAGGTAAAACGGGTGTAATTCGGTTAATACCCCCCAATTCGATGTGGCCGAAACATCCATGTGTAATGTAACACTGTCCACATCATGGAAAGTAGCGTAATATGCATTAGACGGCAAAATAATTCAATATCTTAATTTAGGATGATAGTAAAAGAAGCAAACTTCCTTTTTTTTCAAGTATCACACATCTCACTAGTTTGCCCATTTGGACAAAATGCTCGTAAACACAATTTAACCAGGCGCTCTAGACTAGAGCGTCCATGTGCAAATATGCTGTTTGCTTACCATGATATTGAATTAGCTGTGTCCTTTTTTGTAGGGTCGTTTCACGTTTGCAGCTACAGTAGTTATGTTATTATTAGGTGCGAAATTATAGGCAAATTAAAGTTTGGAACCTTTTTGACTAGGCCACGAAATTAATAGCATTCTCCGCATGCTCCGAAACGATGTTTCCTTGTGGATAATCATGTCGGTTGGCATGGCTTGTGATGCATTACCGCCACCACCTGGACTGGAGTTTATTTTGTTTTGACTAACTGACATCATGTAGGCTTCATTTGTTTCTAGTTGACATATTAAATCAAAAGGTGCTTAGGTATAGAGCCCAAAATATCTTGACTTCACGGTCCAATATTTACAAGAGAGAGAGATGGCCCAGCAGTGTTGTATACATAACCACACAAAGATTAACCAAAACACACCCCAACATCGCAAACACTTTCATACAAAAACTTTATTGCAATTCTTGCATAACTCTACAACTCAACTTGACATCTACACACATTGACAGAGCTAGCCATAGAGTTAAAGTGCTCAATATTTTATTTTATTTTTTAGGAAAGCTGTGATGTGAACAGAGATAGACTTACAGCAAGAGGAGTAGGTAGAACAAATTGTCCCTCATCCTGGGTAGCAAATCCTGGTCTTGGAATCAGGGTTGGGGTCAATTCCTGTCAATTCAGGAAGAACACAGAAATTCCAATTCTCTGTCATGATTTTCAATTAGGAGAATTTGGAATTGGAATTTTGTTTACTTTCTGAATTTACTGGAATTGAAAAGGAATTGATTATCTGCTTTGGACATGTAGGTTAAATGTAGCCAATCATTGATATTGATCAATTAATCCCTCAACATTCCATGAGGTGACCAGACCAGTAGTCAGATAATTGAGGTGCTTAGTTGGGAATTAAATCATGCAATATCTGGACACTCGAGGACCAAGGTTTAGGTTATGATTGTGGGTAAGGGCAACTTCTACCATGACAGCAGGCAGGAGAGCTTTAGAGGCTGAAAGGGAATGAGTGAGGAGGCAACTGGGAGAAGCACAGTCAATCACACAAGCGGGCACAGAACAAGGATATTTGGGTGTTTGACATGCAAAAATATGCGACTTTGCTCAGGAACACACTACAGACAGACACAGAGAGGAACGTGTTGCATCTTAAGGTGCCCAGTGGACACGTCTTTGAGGTGCAACTCAGTGTGGTGAAGCATCATGGGTAAAGTATTAGGCATCAGGTGGAAAAACACCAAAGAAGAACTCCGGAGATTGACAGTGTCCTGACACACACACACACACACACACGAGCAGCAGTGTATTACAAAGACACACAATAGCAGCAATCTGAGGTGACTGAGGAGTGGCAGGTGTGGTTTAAGGTACCTCTGGACTGATGAGGTAGGCTGGGTTAGAGGCAAGGGAGGGTTTAGTGTACATTGGAGTGTGTGTGTGTATGTAGGTTTGCGTGTGTGTTTGTTCACAGGTAAGGCTGAGGGTAGGGGTGAGCTAGGCTGAGAGATTTTGAGGGGTTGTGAGAAAATCACCTGATGACCATAATGGAGAAGTCTACTGCAGTTTTATGTGTGTGAGTGAGAGACGGATACAGAAAGACAGGAGAAACACCAGTAAACACAAGCACAATCTTTCCCATATTATCCATTTTCCTTTTTTCCTCCTCCTCCCCAGTGTATTCCTCCTCCTCCCCAGTGTATTCCTCCTCCTCCCCAGTGTATTCCTCTTCCTCCCCAGTGTATTCCTCCTCCTCCCCAGTGTATTCCTCCTCCTCCCCAGTGTATTCCTCCTCCTCCCCAGTGTATTCCTCCTCCTCCCCAGTTTATTCCTCCTCCTCCCCAGTGTATTCCTCCTCCTCCCCAGTGTATTCCTCTTCCTCCCCAGTGTATTCCTCCTCCTCCCCAGTGTATTCCTCCTCCTCCCCAGTGTATTCCTCCTCCTCCCCAGTTTATTCCTCCTCCTCCCCAGTGTATTCCTCCTCCTCCCCAGTGTATTCCTCCTCCTCCCCAGTGTATTCCTCTTCCTCCCCAGTGCATTCTTCCAGTAGTCCTTTCTTCCAGTGCTAGGGGTACAGATCCTCTGTTGTTTCACACAGCGCTTGTCAATAGCAAAGACTTTGGATACACCCCCCCTCCCATCCCCTTTAAAAGGTCCCCCACATTCCTCTCTGCTTAGCTCTGAAGCAGCAGCAAAATAAGCACTACTCCAACCTCCATCTGTCCTTCCCTATTTTTCCCTAACTTTCTGAATCCCAAATCGATCCCTAGCAACTATTCCCTACGCACTTCTGAAGCAATACGGCCCCAAATGATTTTCACCTATCATATCATAAGACAAGTTGAAGAAATTACCTTATTATTGAACCCTATTCATCCTTACTGACCTACAGGAGTGCCTACGAAGTCGGGCCTAGACATTGATCTCTCCTAGCTTCTATAGTTTCTCTCCACCAGGTGGGAGTATAGTACTGCACTACAAGTACACTCACGCTCATATTTTAAGCAGTACTCATAGCCAATCTTCACAGTATAAAAAAATATAATAGTCTTGTTTCACAACCACAGCAAAAGAGCACTGTAACACACACACACAGAGTAGACCTTATCAGCTCATCTCTGGGTCTCTTGGTGTGTATCAGAGTACACACACAATCCCCCTCATTCATTCATTCAGTGCGCTGGCTTTCTGGCCATGAAGCCATTCCCTCTATAGAGAGTCCAATCCAAGTCCAACTGACTGATTGAGGGTTAGCATCTCGCTACTTAGCAACCTCTGTGAAAAGCTGTCCAGGAGTGATCCATCTGTCAGTCAAACTGAAGGCCCCACGTCCTCTCTCACACATTCCCCCTGAATGGGAGGGACCTGTGTATTTGTCAAAGGTGGGGAGCGGGACAACTGACAACTTCCTGTTCAGCAGTGATGACATAATTTCCTGTTTCCGGTCAGGCGCTGGCTCCATTGTCACCATTATTAGTGACACGGCCGAAGCTCGTCCCGTGGGTGATAAGGGTGGGTGTGGCCACGGAGAGATCACACTGGCTGCTGTGCTGTGATTGGGCATCCAGACCGTGGAGGCTGCTGTGAGTGGACAGCAGGTGGTCGTGGCGGGGCGTGCTGCCGTGGGGGGGTAGAGTGCGCTCCTCGCCACCTCGGTAACTACAGGGGGTGTAGCTGGGCGTAGGGGAAAGAGAAGGGGAGGAGACGTTAGTTCAGTAGTTCACAACTTTATGTACAACACACACATCCACACCAACATGTATGCCAGCTGTGCTCTCTAATCTACAGCCAGGTGATTTTATCTCAGGTATAGAACTGTTAATAACAGATAGATTAGCAGCTGTCTACAGAAAAGGATCTCTTGAAGTGCCATAACTACAATAGGCTTTGGAAAGCCTGAATCCAGTTTCATCATGTATTCATCTTTGATTATAAAAACGGCTCATATATAGTGGCATCCGTAGCCAACCCTCTCTCCCTCCTTTCAAACTTCTCTCTCACTCTCCTACCGTCCGTCTCGGGAGCGATGTAGACTGCCATGGTAACTGGTCTTGCTGTGCACGCTGACAGCCTTGCTGCGGGTGGAGGAGGCGTGGCCCAGTGAGTGGATTGGTCTGCGGTCATCAGGGGCGTGTCTAGGGTCGTCAGGCTCGTCCAGGATGGCCAGGTGAGTGGAGGAGGCATGGGTGGAGGTGCCCTGGGGAGGAGGATTAGGAATGAAAAACAATTAGTGATATCATATTATATTACATTATGAATTATGGTTAGGGCCATGTTTTATGATAAGGTCATGGTGCCAGTCATACCTGGGTGGACGTTCCCCGTGATTTCTTGATGATGGGGGTGTGGGGGTCCCTCAGTAGAGACTGGGCAAAGTCTGGCTCCTGGAGCACCTGTCTGCTCTCATTCACCCCACTACTGTGGAGGGAGGAGTGCAGGGAGAGAGGAGGAAGTGGGTGAGAGGGGTAAAGGGGTGAAGGGGGAGGGAGTGAGAGGGGGAGGGAGGGGAAGAGAGAGGCATGGGAGGGTAGGAAATGAGTGGAAGGGGAGGGAAAGGAGGAGAGAGGGAGGGGCATGGGAGGGCAGGAAATGAGTGGAAGGGGTGGGAGGGAGGGGAGGATGAAGTGAGAGGGGGAAGGAGGGATGGAGGGAGGGGAGGGGAGAGGAGAAGGGAGGGGAAGGGAGGGGAGAGGAGGAGGGAGGAAGGGGAGAGGAGAAGGGAGGGAGGAAGGGGAGAGGAGGAGGAGAGAGGGAAGGAGAAGGGCAAGCCGAAAGAAAAGGGATGGCGGAGAGAAGGGAAGAAAGGGAGTGATACACAGAAGAGGGCAGGGAGAGAGGGAAGGTAGAAGGATGAGAGAATTGCAGAGAGGAGATGGAGATATGGAGGAGTGGGAGGGAGGAGAGATTGATGGGGTGAGTGGAGGAGGAGGGTGTTGTTGAGGGTGGGAGAACAGGCACAGAAAATAGCCTAATCACCATGGAGACCGGGTTATGGGAAGTGTGTGTGTCAGGAGGGAGGGAATGACGAGGCTTTTAATGACATTCCACATTCAAATGTTGGTCAAATTGCTCATTTGAATATTTTCTGCAATTTATCAAGTTAGCGAGTGGTTCTACATTACTACGTATTGAAATTACCGGCTTGAAATGAGAAATACACAAACATTAAAATACACGCGCAGACATGAGCACACACTCTCTCGCTTTCTCTCTCCCGGCTTACTCTTTGTTTCTGCGTCTGTGTAGGAAGCTGGCCCATTCGAAGCAGGTCTTCTTGCTGCCCACCCAGAAAACTGAGGGAATCCCCACCACCAGCATCATCAGGTACTTAATGAGGAACAGGGCCAGGTCTGGACGACTGGTCTGCTTAACCTACACAGAGAAAGAGGGGGTTGAGGGAGTGAGTCCAGAATCATCTGCTATTTCATCAAAACAACTATTCAACCTAACACACAGCAAAAGAGGCAGGACAGAGAGGAGAGTGAGATGGTGTGTGTCCTCTTCCTCATACTGCACAGCTCACTGCCCACAGACAGTCCTCCCTTCTGCTCTACTCCACATGCCAGCGCAGTGACTGTGTGTGTGTGTCTGTGTGTATGTGTGCACACAGAGACAGCGAGAAAGACTAGCTACCTGTAGTCTAAAACAGGGCTCTCCAACCTTGTTCCTGGAGACTACTGTCCTGTACGTTTCCAGTCCAACCCAAATCTAGCACACCTGATTGTAATAATTAGCTGGTTTATAAGCTGAACCAGGTTAGTTACAACTGGGGTTGGAGACAAAACCTACACGAGGGTAACTCTCCAGGAACAGGGTTGGAGACCCCTGGTCTAAAACCACAACTTTCTCTTGTGGCCACAAATAACATCACTAAAATGTGCCACTCACACACACACACAAACAACACACACAAACAACAAACACACACATATCGACCTCCGGGAGAGCGATCAGATAACATGGAGTAAAATGTGAATTCCAGTGTGACTACGGAATGCAGAGAGGGTCACTGCACAGGGAGGACACAAAAGTCAGAGCACCTGCTCGTACCACATATTCCATATACACACCAACACATTCACACACTCATCACTGCTCATATTACTTTCATTCATTCAACTTTATACTATGAGAGAGAGAAAGAGAGACAGATGTAGAGAGAGAGAGAGAGACAGAGAGACAGATGTAGAGAGAGACAGAGAGAGAGAGAGACAGAGAGAGATGTAGAGAGAGACACACAGAGAGAGAGAGAGACAGAGAGACACACAGAGAGAGAGAGAGAGAGACAGAGAGACAGATGTAGAGAGAGACACAGAGAGAGAGAGAGAGAGAGAGAGAGAGAGACAGAGAGACAGATGTAGAGAGAGACAGAGAGCGAGATAGACATGTGTGTACTATTGCAGCTGTAATGTCTACCAGTGGAGGCAGCTGAGGGGAGGATGTTCACAATAATGGCTGGAACAGAGTGAATGGAATGGCATCGAACATATGGAAACCAAGTGTTTGAAATATTTGATACCATTCCAAATATTCCGCTCCAGCCATTACCATGAGCCCATCCTCCCAAATGAAGGTGCCACCAACCTCCTGTGATGTCCATCCTTCTCAACTGTTCTACTAACGTACATTCTCTCTATTGCAGTGGCAGACACACGTCCACTTTTAACTGATACATGGCCGGGAAGATGAAAGGCTTTCGCCACCTGGTAATCTGTGTGCGGTGTGTGGTTGGTGTGTGTATAACAGAGACTGTGTAAGCACAGCTGTTATAATTAAGCAATAAGGCCTGAGGGAAAAACCCTTGAATGAGCAGGTGTGTCCAAACTTTTGTCTGGTACTGTATATCATTGTTTTCCATCAGAAAACTCGAGGGGCCAAATAAAACCACCAGTTGGGCAGCCAGTTGGGCAGCCAGTTGGGCCGCCAGTTGGGCAGCCAGTTGGGCCGCCAGTTGGGCCGCCAGTTGGGCAGCCAGTTGAGCAGCCAGTTGAGCCGCCAGTTGGGCCACTAGTTGGGCCGCCAGTTGGGCCACTAGTTGGGCAGCCAGTTGGGCAGCCAGTTGGGCCGCCAGTTGGGCCGCCAGTTGGGCAGCCAGTTGGGCCGCCAGTTGGGCCGCCAGTTGGGCCGCCAGTTGGGTAGCCAGTTGGGCAGCCAGTTGGGTAGCCAGTTGGGCAGCCAGTTGGGCAGCCAGTTGGGCCGCCAGTTGGGCAGCCAGTTGGGCCGCCAGTTGGGCAGCCAATTGGGCCGCCAGTTGGGCAGCAGGTTGGGCAGCCAGTTGGGCCGCCAGTTGGGCAGCCAGTTGGGCCGCCAGTTGGGCAGCCAGTTGGGCAGCTGGTTGGGCCGCCAGTTGGGCAGCTGGTTGGGCCGCCAGTTGGGCAGCTGGTTGGGCCGCCAGTTGGGCAGCTGGTTGGGCCGCCAGTTGGGCAGCTGGTTGGGCCGCCAGTTGGGCCGCTAGTTGGGGAACCATGCCAGAACTATTTAACAAGGGACCAGCTTCTGCATTCAGAATGACTGGGAGTGAATGGTAGCAGTACAGAAAGTTTGGCATCAAAGTGAAAAGTAAACACAATCGTATTGAATTTCAGCTAACTACTCAGCGAACACATATTATAACTGTCATTCTGTTCATAAAAAATAGAAGAATCTATAGCCACGTTATTACTGGATTTTCTGACCGCTGGTCACGTTTTCAAGGCTAATCCTGTAGAATCCAGCAACAGCGCTGGTCCCATTAATGTTTTAATTTTCTAATGCTTCAGCATGGAATTATTACGTTGTCTTTACCTTCCCATTTTCCACCTAGGAGCAAAGCAGGAAGTCAAATCAGGAAGTATGTGCTGTGGTTTGTTGATACCAATCATTTGAATGAACATTCTACATTACCATGGAAATTATTGCATCACAATACCAGGCAGCCATTGCGAGTGTATCCATGAGTTTACCAGCCAAATTGCCAGGGTTAGAGGTTCCAAACCTGTTCAATGTGTGCTAGTGCTGCACCTTGCTTTCAGCCTTTTATGTGTGCTCGTTTGCTACAACACCTTGCTTCCCACTTGGCAAAACTGGTGGAATCAACGTTGTTTCCACCTCATTTCAACCACCAAAAAATTGATGTGATGACGTTGAATCGGCGTGAAAAACTGATTGGTTGGATCAAACGAGATGGTAAATTTTTTTGTTGATTTTACATTCAATTCATGTTAGTTGAAAAATCTACCAAATGTAAATCAAAACTAGATATTGAACTGACATCTGTGCCCAGTGAGTTGTTTCAGCTAGGAGCAACAAAGTTTCGTCAATCTTCAGTCAGCAGTTCGTTACCAAAAATGTTTTTTTTACGGTTACATGGTAATTGTGCCAGCTCTAACACACACACAGACACACAGACACACAGACACACACACACCAGGTGCTTAATAATTAAGAGGGAGCACTACAAAGCCTCCACAGAGTGGAGGAAACTTGATGCCATGGAGTTGGGTTGGGCAGAGTAACGTTACAATGTGTGGGTTACAGAAAACTAACTAGAGAGGGACTGGTAATAGGAGCAGTAAACTAGCAGACAGAGAGAGAGAAAGAGACAGAGAGAGACAGAGATGAATAGAGAGACAGAGAGAGACAGAGAGGGAGAAAGAGAGACAGAGAGAGACAGAGACAGACAGAGAAACAGAGAGAGACAGAGAGGGAGAAAGAGAGACAGAGAGAGACAGAGACAGATAGAGAAACAGAGAGAGACAGAGAGGGAGAAAGAGAGACAGAGAGAGACAGAGACAGATAGAGAAACAGAGAGAGACAGAGAGGGAGAAAGAGAGACAGAGAGAGACAGAGACAGATAGAGAAACAGAGAGCGAGAGAGAAATACCTCTAAACTTACAGTGACTTCAGGATGAATTCACACCCATTTCCTTTTTCCACATTTTGTTGTTTTACTGCCTGATTTTAAAATGTATTATATAGAGATTGTTCATCACTGGCCTATGCACAATACCCCATCATGTCAAAGTAGAATTATGTTTTTAGAAATAGTTCAATATAAATGAAAAGTTCAAATGTCTTGAGTCAATACAATGAATTCGGAAATGTATTCAGACCCCTTGACTTTTCCCACATTTTGTTAAGTTGTATTCTAAAATGGTTTAAATACATAAAAATCATCATCAATCGACACACAGTACCCCATAATGACAAAGCAAAAACAGGTTTTAGAAATGTTCGAAATATTTACATACAGTTGAAGTCGGAAGTTTACGTACACTCAGGTTGTAATCATTAAAACTTGTTTTTCAACCACTCCACAAATGTCTTGTTAACAAACTATAGTTTTGGCAAGTCGGTTAGGACATCTACTTTGTGCATGACACAAGTCATTTTTCCAACAATTGTTTACAGACAGATTATTTCACTTATAATTCACTGTATTACAATTCCAGTAAGTCAGAAGTTTACATACACTAAGTTGACTGTGCCTTTAAAAAGCTTGGAAAATTCCAGAAAATTATGTCATCACTTTAGAAGCTTCTAATTGACATAATTTGAGTCATTTGGAGGTGTACCTGTGGATGTATTTCAAGGCCTACCGTCAAGTTCAGGGCCTCTTTGCTTGACATCCTTGGAAAATCAAAAGAAATCAGCCAAAACCTCAAAAAAATATTGTATACCTCCACAAGTCTGGTTCATCCTTGGGAGAAATTTCCAAACGCCTGAAGGTACCACGTTCATCTGTACAAACAATAGTATGCAAGTATAAACACCATGGGACCACGCAGCCATCATACCACTCAGGAAGGAGACACGATCTGTCTCCTGGAGATGAAAGTATTTTGGTGCGAAAAGTGCAAATCAATCCCAGTACAACAGCAAAGGACCTTGTGAAGATGCTGGAGGAAACAGGTACAAAATGATCTATATCCACAGTAAAACGAGTCCTATCTCAACATAACCTGAAAGGCCACTCAGCAAGGAAGAAGCCACTGCTCCAAAACCACCATAAAAAAGCCAGACTACGGTTTGCAACTGCACATGGGGACAAAGATTGTACTTTTTGGAAAAAGGGTCCTCTGGTCTGATGAAACCAAAATATAACTGTTTGGCCATAATGGCCATCGTTATGTTTGGAGGAGAAAGGGGGAGGCTTGCAAGCCGAAGAACACCATCCCAACCATGAAGCACGGGGGTGGCAGCAACATGTTGTGGGGGTGCTTTGCTGCAAGAGGGACTGGTGCACTTCACAAAATAGATGGCTTCATGAGGTGGGAAAATGATGTGGATATATTGAAGCAACGTCTCAAGACATCAGTCAGGAAGTTAAAGCTTGGTAGTAAATGGGTCTTCCAAATGGACAATGACCCCAAGCATACTTCCAAAGTTGTGGCAAAATGGCTTGCGAGCAAGGAGGCCTACAAACCTGACTCAGTTACACCAGCTCTGTCGGGAGGAATGAGCCAAAATTCACCAAACTTATTGTGGGAAGCTTGTGGAAGGCTACCTGAAACCTTTGACCCAAGTTAAACAATTTAAAGGCAATGCAAGCAAATACTAATTGAGTGTATGTAAACTTCTGACTCACTGGGAATGTGATGAAAGAAATAAAATGTGAAATAAATAATTCTCTCTACTATTATTCTGACATTTCACATTCTGAAAATAAAGTGGTGATCCTAACGGACCTAAAACAGGGATTTTTTACTAGGATTAAATGTCAGGAATTGTGAAAAACTGAGTTTAAATGTAGTTGGCTAAGGTGTATGTGAACTTCTGACTTCAACTGCAAGTATTCAGACCCTTTACTATGAGACTCGAAATTGAGCTCAGGTTGTGACGGCCCTGTGGTAAATTCAATTGATTGGACATGGTTGGAAAGGCACACACCTGTCTTTATAACATCCCACAGTTAGAGCAAAAACCAAGCCATGAGGTGATGGAACTGTCCGTAGAGCCCTGAGACAGGATTGTGTCGAGGCACAGATCTGGGGAAAGGTACCAAAACATCTATGCAGCATTGAAGGTCCACAAGAACACAGTGGCCTCCATCATTGTTAAATGGAAGAATTTTGGAACCACCAAGACTCTTCCTAGAGCTGGCTGCCTGGCCAAACTGAGCAATCGTGGGAGAAGGGCCTTGGTCAGGGAGGTGACCAACAACCTGATGGTCCCTCTGACAGAGCTCCAGAGTTCCTCTGTGGAGATGGGAGAAGCTTACAGAAGGACAACCATCTCTGCAGCACTCCACCAATCAGGCCTTTATGGTTGAATGGCCAGACAGAAGCCACTCCTCAGTAAAAGGCTAATGACAGCCCGCTTGGAGTTTGCCAAAAGACACCTAAAGGACTCTCAGACCATGAGAAACAAAATTCTCTGGTCTGATGAAACCAAGATTCACTTTTTGGCCTGAATGCCAAGCGTCACATCTGGAGGAAACCAGGCACCGCTCATCACCTGTCACCATCCCTACGGTGAAGCATGGTGATGGCAGCATCATGCTGTGGGGATGTTTTTCAGCAGCAGGGACTGGGAGACTAGTCAGGATTGAGGGAAAGATGAATGGATAAAAGTACAGAGAGACCCTTGATGAAAACCTGCTCCAGAGCGCTCAGGACATCAGCCTGGGGGCGAAGGTTCACCTTCCAACAGGACAACGACCTTAAGCACACAGCCAGTGGTTTTGGGACAAGTCTCTGAATGTTCTTGAGTGGCCCATTCAGAGCCCGGACTTGAACCCGATCGGACATCTCTGGAGAGAACTGAAAATAGCTGCGCAGCGACGCTCCCCATCCAACCTGACAAATCTTGAGAGGATCTGAAGAGAAGAATGGGAGAAACTCCCGAAATACAGGTGTGCCAAGCTTATAGTGTCATATCCAAGAAGACTTGAGGTTGTAATCGCTGCCAAAGGTGCTTCAACAAAGTACTGAGTTAAGGGTCTGAATACTTATGTAAATTTGACAATTACGTTTTTTTTTTTTTTTTGCTTTGTCATGATGAGGTATTGTGTGTGGATTGATGAGTGGAAAAAACTATTTAATCCATTTTAGAATAAGGCTGTAACATAAACAAATGTGGAAAAGGTGAATGGGTCTGAATACTTTCTGAGCTCCTTTGTTATGACAAGCTTAAATAACTTAAGGAGTAAAAAGGCACATAATAAATTGCATGGACTCACTCTGTGAGCAATAATAGTGTTTAACATGATTTTTGATGACTACCTCATCACTGTACCCCAAGCATACAATAATCTGTAAGGTTCCTCAGTCGAGCAGTGAATTTCAAACACAGACTCAACTACAAAGACCAGGGAGGTTTCCAGTGTCTCGCAAAGAAGGGCAAAGAAGGGCACCTATGTAAAATGTGGCAAGGCAATTCACTTTTTGTCCTGAATACAAAGTGTTATGTTTGGGGCATATCCAATACAACACGTTATGGAAGACCACTCTCCATAGTGTTATGGGTATGCTTGTAATCATTAAGTACTGGGGAGTTTTTCAGGATAAAAAATAAACAGAATGGAACACCTGACGCTGAAAGGTTAATTCACTTTTCAGCAGGACAATAACCTAAAACACAAGGCCAAATCTACACTGGAGTTGCTTACCAAGAAGACAATGAATGTTCCTGAGTGTCCGAGTTACAGTTTTAACTTAAATCTACTTGAAAATCTATGGCAAGACCTGAAAAGGGCTGTCTGCACCTGAACAAGGCAGTTAACCCACCGTTCCTTGGGTAGACCGTTAATGTAAATAAGAATTTGTTCTTAACTAACTTGCCTAGTTTATTTTTATTTAACCAGGTAGGCCAGTTGAGAACAAGTTCTCATTTACAACTGCGACCTGGCCAAGATAAAGCAAAGCAGTGCGACAAAAACAATAACACAGAGTTACATGTGGGATAAACAAAAGTACAATCAATAAAACAATAGAAAAATCTATATACAATGTGTGCAAATTGAGTGAGGAGGTAAGGCAATAAATAGGCCATAGTAGCGAAGTAATTACAATTTAGCAAATTAACACTGGAGTGATAGATGTGCAGATGATGTGCAAGTAGAAATACTGTTGTGCAAAAGAGCAACAAAAACAGTAAATAAAAACATTATGGGGATGAGGTAGGTAGTTGGATGGGCTATTTACAGATGGGCTGTGTACAGCTGCAGCGATCAGTTAGCTGCTCAGATAGCTGATGCTTAAAGTTAGTGAGGGAGATTTAAGTCTCCAACTTTAGCAATTTTTTCAATTCGTTCCAATCATTGGCAGCAGAGAACTGGAAGGAAAGGCGGCCAAATGAGGTGTTGGCTTTGGGGATGACCAGTGAGATATACCTGCTGGAGCGCGTGCTAGGGGTGGGTGTTGTTATGGTGACCAGTGAGCTGAAATAAGGCGGAGCTTTACTGAGCAAAGACTTGGAGCCAGTGGGTCTGGAGACAAATATGTAGCGAGGGCCAACCGACGAGAGCATACAGGTCGCAGTGGTGGGTAATATATGGGGCTTTGGTGACAAAATGGATGGCACTGTGATAGACTGCATCCAGTTTGCTGAGTAGAGTGTTGGAGGCTATTTTTAAATGACATCGCCGAAGTCAAGGATCGGTAGGATAGTCAGTTTTACGAGGGTATGTTTGGCAGCGTGAGTGAAGGAGGCTTTGTTGAAAAATAGGAAGCCGATTCTAGATTTAATTTTGGATTGGAGGTGCTTAATATGAGTCTGGAAGGAGAGTTTACAGTTTAGCCAGACACCTAGGTATTTGTAGTTGTCCACAGTCAGAACCATCCAGAGTAGTGATGCTAGTCAGCAGGGCAGGTGCGGGCAGCGATCGGTTGAAGAGCATGCATTTAGTTTTTCTAGCGTTTAAGAGCAGTTGGAGGCCACGGAAGGAGTGTTGTCTGTCATTGAAGCTCGTTTGGAGGTTTGTTAACACAGTGTCCAAAGAAGGCCCAGATGTATACAGAATGGTGTCGTCTGAGTAGAGGTGGATCAAGGAATCAACCGCAGCAAAAGCGACATCATTGATGTATACAGAGAAAAGAGTCGGCCCGAGAATTGAACCCTGTGGCACCCCCATAGAGCCTGCCAGAGGTCCGGACAACAGGCCCTCCGATTTAACACACTAAAGGTTAAATAAAAACATTATAATAATCGCTGCCAAAGGTGCAAAGTATTGACTCAAGGATCTGAATACCTATGTAAATGAGATATTTCTATATTTCATTTTCAATACATTTGCAAACATTTCTAAAAACATGTTTTCACTTTGTCATTGTGGGGTATTGCGTATTGATGGCTGAAAAAAATAATAATAATCAATTTTGAATTTAAGCTGTAACACAACAAAATGTGGAATATAGCCAGGGGTATGAATACTTTCTGAAGGAACTGTACACCTACCTGGAAGGGACAGGGTATGTGGAAGTCTCTGCAGCGCTCCTGGACCCAGGTGGTCTCCCAGACAGACCTGTAGCTGTGTTCATACAGGTAGCAGGAGATGACCGTAAGCAGGGGCACCAGGTAAAGCACAGAGAACACCCCGATACGGATCATAAACTTCACCAGCTTGTCCTGGTTTTCCTTCTCCAGAGGGATCTCCATACGCACACGGTTCAGCGCCACGATCCCCGTCAGAAGCAGAGCCACACCCACCTAGAGGCAGATATATAGGGATTAGACTAGGTTAGAGAACAATCTTCAGATATTGATAATGTATTGATTCAAGGGAAACATATTCAGATATTGATTATGTATTGATTCAAGGGGCCATCTTCAAATATTGATAATGTATTGATTCAAGGGGCCATCACATGTATGTTAGGGATGCATAGGTCAGACTCTAAAGGCTTCTACACATCTATCCAACAGCCAACCCAACCATCTATGGACGGTTGTTGAAAGAATCTCAGTTGTTCGCCGCAAGACATTCTCCATCGTAGTTGGTCCAGATTTAACACGTAGAATCAGCCACAGACAGTTGGTCTGAGTTGGGGAAAAACTACCCAATGCAAGATGGATAATTAATTTGCTGTAGTTAGACAGAGGTGTAAGGGCCTTTAGAACAACTCTCCTTTCTAGAGCATAAAACACCCACCACCACGTTGAGGCAGAGCGGCGCCAGCAGGAACCAGCGCAGCGCCGTGACGTCGTAGAGGCCCACGAAGCACACGCCACTCACGCCATCGCCCTCGATCTTGTTGAGGGCCAGCAGGGCCACGGTGAGGCAGCCGGGCAGGCCCCAGGCACAGGTGTGAAAGAGAAGGGCCTTCTTCTCGATGGCCTCGCTGCCCCACTTGGGCACGGCCGCCAGGAACCAGGTAATGGTGAGGATGACCCACCACACGCTTCCCGCCATTGTGAAGAAGTAGAGCACCATGAACAACAGCGTGCACGCCTGGGAGTGGGAGATTGAAAATATCTCACACTTACATCCTATCATTGCTACCTTCTTTAATATACAGTAGTGGCCCTGAATGTCATAGAGTAAAGCAGCTAATCAATAAATCACTAAGACAACAGACTGGGATGGCTCACCTTGTTGTGGGAGCCCTGTGTGATGGTGGCCGCCCGGTACTGGGTGGGGCTCGCTGCGTTGCAAGCCACCCTGTCCTCCAATAGGAAGCCCAGGAAGAACACAAGCGACACCATCATGTAGCAAGCGGCGTAGAAGATGATTGGCCGCTCCGGGTAGCGGAACCTCGTGACGTCGATGAGGAAGGTGAGGAAGCTGAAGAGTGTTGCCGAGAGACAGACGATGGAAACCACGCCAATGAAGTAGCGGGCGAAGGTGAGTTCCGGGCGCTGGAAGTACATGTTGGGGCAGGGGGGCGAGCACTCCCTCACGCCCAGGAATGAGTAGCCCAGGTCGGGTTCCATTTTGAGCTTGCGGGGGCACCAGAAGCCGAAATCCCTCTGGACAGACATGGGAGAGATATCGGTGGGATTTGCACTGGTCTGGAGGTCCACCGCACGGGGGTAGGACTCGTCACAGTCTGGGAACCTGGGGGCGGGAGCGGGAGAGAGAGAGATTATAAAAATAGTTAAGGTTGAGTTTAGGTTGAAAGAGGGATTGTGATGTTTGTGTTCAAGGTTCAGGCTCTACATGGAAATCAGATTAGGGTTGTGATGATGGTGATACTGGGCTATGGACAGTTTAAGATTTCTCCAACAATTTAAGAGTAAGTTCAGGTTAAAGTAATCTCAGGCTAAATTCAGGTTAAAGTAATCTCAGGCTAAATTCAGGTTAAAGTAAGCTCAGGCTAAGTTCAGGTTAAAGTAAGCTCAGGCTAAGTTCAGGTAAAGTAGGCTCAGGGTAAGTTCAGGTTAAAGTAGTCTCATGATAAGTTCAGGTTAAAGTAGGCTCATGGTAAATTCAGGTTAAAGTAGGCTCAGGCGTAAGTTCAGGTTAAAGTAGGCTCAGGGTAAGTTCAGGTTAAAGTAGGCTCAGGGTAAGTTCAGGACACAGTGTTGTGTAAAGCCAACACAGAAACAGTCCCATACATACCTGCTACACTCTGTCTCGTCTGGCCAGGCCACCCCAAACATCTCCATGAGTTTGTGGCAGTCTCTCTTGGCGCGGTGGCACAGGGCTCGGCAGGGCATGGACACGCGGCCATACTCCATACAGACTGGAGCGTAGAGGGCACACAGAAACATCCTCAGGTCCTCCGAACACTGCAGGTTCACCATGGGGTGGAAGGGCTGAAGGAGGAAAGGAGAGAGGGAGGGAAACAACGTGGGAGAGGTGGGAGGGACAGAGAAAGAGAAGGAGATATAGAGGGGGATAGAGATAGCGGGAGATAGAGAGAGAGGGAAATAGAGGGGGATAGAGAGAGGGAGAGATAGAGAGTGGGGGGATAGAGAGAGGTAGAGAGGAGGATAGAGAGAGGGATAGAGAGAGGGCGATAGAGAGATGGGGATAGGGAGGGGGATAGGGAGGGGAGAGGGGGATAGAGAGAGGGGGATAGGGAGGGGGATAGAGAGAGGGAGAGGGGGGATAGAGAGAAGGGGATAGCGAGGGGAATAGAGAGAGGGGGATAGAGAGGGGAGATAGAGAGAGGGGGATAGGGAGGGGGATATGGAGGGGGATAGAGAGAGGGGGATAGAGAGACCGAGAGGGAGATAGAGAGAGGGAGATGACGGATAGAGAGAAGGGGATAGGGAGGGGGATAGAGAGAGGGGGAGGGGGATAGAGAGAAGGAGATAGAGAGAGGGTGAGAGAATGATATAGAGAGGGAGAGAGGGCGATAGAGAGAGGGGGATATAGTTGTCGTCAGAAGCACCATAAATATTTACTCCAGGCTATGAAATATTCACAGGCAGCCCTCACATCAGAGAACAGTCAGGACACACACAGTGAATATCGCGCCTTTGGTCAGCCACAACATCACATCACCCACAGAGAGCAACAAGATAAACATTTATGCTATTGAGCAGGGATGGAAACTCTGGTCCTTTGGGGCCCGAGTGTCTGCTCTACTGGTAAACACACCTGGTTTCCCAGATCTAAATCAGATGCTGGTTTGAAGAAGAAGAAACATTGGCCTTTCTAGGGAGTTTTTCCTAGCCACCGTGCTTCTTCACCTGCATTGCTTGCTGTTTGGGGTTTTAGGCTGGGTTTCTGTACAGCACTTTGAGATATCAGCTGATGTACGAAGGGCTATATAAAATAAATTTGATTGAATTTGAAGAAACAGCAGATTCTTCAGGGTTAGAAAGATGGAGAGAACCCATCCCTGCTCTAGCAGCTGGGTAGATAGCTACTGGCTACATCAGTGCTTTTGTCTGAATGCATTTTCTCTACAAGCCCTAGCAATCTGTGTACTGAGCCCTTGTGTCAAAAAACACACTCTGTATGCACACACACACAATCCCACTAATTTGCCCTGTCTATCACTTTAATGCTGTGAAAAATGATTAGTGCTCTTTCTTAGGCATGTAAGGGCTCACAGAAAACAGAAATCTCTCTCTCACACACACACACACACACACACACACACACACACACACACACACACACACACACAATATAATCCCCAGCAGAGAAATAGAATCGTGAGAGACAGAGGCAGACAGAGATGGGATTTCCCTGTGTTTGACTAGCAGACAGGCAACCTGTGTAAGGGCTTTACACTGTCTAAATGTCACCTCATATGAACAGCTCATACATCTAACACCATCATAGATACACAGAGGGCCAGTCAAATCAACCTGTGTGTACGTCCATGTGTAATTTGTACAATAGTAGCAGGCGTGTGTATACTGTGAGTGTGTGTCTCCAGCTGGCAAGTGTCTTCACTGACATTTTCAACCTCTCCCTAACCCAGTCTATAATACCTACATGATTCAAACAGACCACCATTGTCTCTGTGCCTAAGAACGCCAAGGTAACCTGTCTAAATGACTTTCGCCCCGTAGCACTCACATCTGTAATTATGAAGTGCTTTGAAAGGCTGTTCATGGCTCACATCAACACCATCATCCCAGACACCCTGGACACACTCCAATACACATACTGCCCCATCAGATCCACAGATGATGCACTCTCTATTGCACTTCACACTGCCCTTTTCCACTTGAACAAAAGGAACACCTATGTGAGAATGCTATTCATTGACTACAGCTCAGCGTTCAACACCATAGTGCCCACGGAGCTCATCAATAAGCTAAGGACGCTGGGACTGAATACCTCCCTCTGCAAATGGATCCTGGACTCCCTGACGGGTTGCCCCCAGGTGGTAAGGGTAGGTAACAACACATCCGCCGTACAGGTCCTGAACACGGGGACCCCTCAGTGGTGCGTGCTTAGTCCCCTCCTGTCCTCCCTGTTCACCCACGACTGAGCATGACTCCAACACCATCATTAAGTTTGCTGACAACACAACAGTGGTAGGCCTGATCACCGACAACGATGAGACAGCCTATAGGGAGGAGGTCAGAGACCTGGCAGTGTGGTGCCAGAACAACAATCACTCGCTCAACGTTAGCAAGACAAAGTAGCTGATCGTAGACTACAGGAAACGGAGGGCTGAGCACACCCCCATTTGTGCACACCCCTATTCACATCAACGGGACTATAGTGGTGAGGGTATAGACCGTATACCTGGGTATTTGGAAAACTGAACAATTTCTTTGAAGTTTTTAAATACATTTGAATATTCGTAGCTACTTTTAAGTAAATACCTGCAGTCAACTTGTGCAATACGTTAGGATATAAAGAACATTGCGTTCTTCATCTCACCTGTCACATTATTATTAACAATGAGAGGCACTCACTGTTGTGCAGCATGGGCCAGGTGATTTAAAGACATTTGCAGTATGCAATTTACAACTAAATGTTTGCCAGCTAGATATCGTATAACTGTTAAGTTAACTGTATAAAATACTTGAATACTTTAGGTCAGAAACTGTACAAAATCTGTGCTCTTAGCATTTAATTAGCATTCTCTATGGGATTTTACATGTACTTGTTAGCATTGCTAACCTTTGGATTACAGAGTATCAGTGAGGTTTGAAAACAGCACCCCTTGTGTTCAGTGCTGGTATTACCGATTATCCTGGTATGGCACATGGTCGGTATGAAGATCTGACAATCTGAATACCAACCAAGCATATCACTAAGGACCTATCATGACCCTCAGATCCTCAAAAAGTTTTACAGCTGCACCATAGAGCATCTGGACTGGCCGCATCACCGCTTGGTAGGGCAACTGCATGGCATCCAACTGTAAGGCGCTACAGAGGGTAGTGCGTACGGCCCAGTCCATCACTGGGGCTGAGCTCCCTGCCATCCAGGACCTCTATACCAGGCGGTATCAGAGGAAGGCCCTAAATATTGTCAAAGACTACAGCCACCCAAGTCATAGACTGTTCTTTCTGCAACCGCATGACAAGCGGTACCGATGCACCAAGTCTGGAACCAACAGGACCCTGAACACCTTCTATCCCCAAACCATAAGACTGCTGAATAGTTATCCAAATATACTGAACATAAATATAACCGCAACATGCAA